>NW_025316723.1:300000-417510 GCF_910594005.1 Cervus elaphus | reverse complement strand
AAATTCGAGGAGCAAAAAAAAAAAAAAAGACCAGGAGCATGAAAAGGTGTGAAAAATGCGAGGAGAAAAAAAAAAAAAAAAGACCAGGAACATGAAAAGGTGTGAAAAATGCGAGGAGCAAAAAAAAAAAAAAAAAGAAAGAAAGAAAGACCAGGAGCATGAAAAGGTGTGAAAAATGCGAGGAGAAAAAAAAAAAAAAAAAAAAGAAAGACCAGGAGCATGAAAAGGTGTGAAAAATGCGAGGAGCAAAAAAAAAAAAAGAAAGACCATTAGCATGAAAAGGGTGTGAAAAATGCGAGGAGCAAAAAAAAAAAAAAGACCAGGAGCATGAAAAGGTGTCAAAAATGCGGGGAGCAAAAAAAAAAAAAAAAGAAAGAAAGAAGACCAGGAGCATGAAAAGGTGTGAAAAATGCGAGGAGCAAAAAAAAAAAAAAGAAAGAAAGAAAGACCAGGAGCATGAAAAGGTGTGAAAAATGCGAGGAGCAAAAAAAAAAAAAAAAAAAAAAAAGAAAGACCAGGAGCATGAAAAGGTGTCAAAAATGCGGGGAGCAAAAAAAAAAAAAGAAAGACCAGGAGCATGAAAAGGTGTCAAAAATGCGAGGAGCAAAAAAAAAAAAAAAAAAAAAAAACAGGAAAAAGAAAAGGGGGGAAAAAAGCGACGAGCAAAAAAAAAAAAAAAAAAAAAAAGAAAGACCAGGAGCATGAAAAGGTGTGAAAAATGCGACGAGCAAAAAAAAAAAAAGAAAGACCAGGAGCATGAAAAGGTGTCAAAAATGCGAGGAGCAAAAAAAAAAAAAGACCAGGAACAAGAAAAGGTGTGAAAAATGCGAGGAGCAAAAAAGAAAAAAAAAAAAAAGAAAGACCAGGAGCATGAAAAGGTGTGAAAAATGCGACGAGCATGAAAAGTTGTGAAAAATGCGAGGAGCATGAAGAGGTGTGAAAAATGCGAGGAGCATGAAAAGGTGTGAAAAATTCGAGGAGCAAAAAAAAAAAAAAAAACAAAAAGAAAGACCAGGAGCATGAAAAGGTGTGAAAAATGCGAGAAGCAAAAAAAAAAAAAAAACAAAAAGAAAGACCAGGAGCATGAAAAGGTGTGAAAAATGCGGGGAGCAAAAAAAAAAAAAAGAAAGACCAGGAGCATGAAAAGGTGTGAAAAATGCGACGAGCATGAAAAGTTGTGAAAAATGCGAGGAGCATGAAGAGGTGTGAAAAATGCGAGGAACATGAAAAGGTGTGAAAAAATCGAGGAGCAAAAAAAAAAAAAAAAAACCAGGAGCATGAAAAGGTGTGAAAAATGCGAGGAAAAAAACAAAAAAAAGACCAGGAATATGAAAAGGTGTGAAAAATGCGAGGAGCCAAAAAAAAAAAAAGAAAAAAGAAAGACCAGGAGCATGAAAAGGTGTGAAAAATTCGAGGAGCAAAAAAAAGAAAGACCAGGAGCATGAAAAGGTGTGAAAAATGCGAGGAGTTAAAAAAAAAAAAAAAAAAGGAAGACCAGGAGCATGAAAAGGTGTGAAAAATGCGGGGAGCAAAAAAAAAAAAAAAAGAAAGACCAGGAGCATGAAAAGGTGTGAAAAATTCGAGGAGCAAAAAAAAAAAAAAAAAAGACCAGGAGCAAGAAAAGGTGTGAAAAATGCGAGGAGAAAAAAAAAAAAAAGACCAGGAGCATGAAAAGGTGTGAAAAATGCGAGGAAAAAAAAAAAAAAAAGACCAGGAACATGAAAAGGTGTGAAAAATGCGAGGAGCAAAAAAAAAAAAAGAAAGACCAGGAGCATGAAAAGGTGTGAAAAATGCGAGGAGCAAAAAAAAAAAAAAGAAAGAAAGACCAGGAGCATAAAAAGGTGTGAAAAAAGCGACGAGCATGAAAAGTTGTGAAAAATGCGAGGAGCATGAAGAGGTGTGAAAAAATGCGAGGAGCAAAAAAAAAAAAAAAGACCAGGAGCATGAAAAGGTGTAAAAAATGCGAGGAAAAAAAAAAAAAAAGACCAGGAACATGAAAGGTGTGAAAAATGCGAGGAGCCAAAAAAAAAAAAAAAGAAAGAAAGAAAGACCAGGAGCATGAAAAGGTGTGAAAAATGCGAGGAGCAAAAAAAAAAAAAAAAAGACCAGGAGCATGAAAAGGTGTGAAAAAAGCGAGGAGCAAAAAAAAAAAAAAAAAAAAAGGAAGACCAGGAGCATGAAAAGGTGTGAAAAATGCGGGGAGCAAAAAAAAAAAAAAAGAAAGACCAGGAGCATGAAAAGGTGTGAAAAATTCGAGGAGCAAAAAAAAAAAAAGAAAGACCAGGAGCATGAAAAGGTGTGAAAAATGCGAGGAGCAAAAAAAAAAAAAAAGAAAGACCAGGAGCATGAAAAGGTGTGAAAAATGCGGGGGAGCAAAAAAAAAAAAAAAAAGAAAGACCAGGAGCATGAAAAGGTGGTGAAAAATGCGACGAGCATGAAAAGTTGTGAAAAAAGCGAGGAGCATGAAGAGGTGTGAAAATGCGAGTAGCATGAAAAGGTGTGAAAAATTCGAGGAGCAAAAAAAAAAAAAAAAAAAAGACCAGGAGCATGAAATGGTGTGAAAAATTCGAGGAGCATGAAAAGGTGTGAAAAATGCGAGGAGCCAAAAAAAAAAAAAAAGAAAGAAAGAAAGACCAGGAGCATGAAAAGGTGTGAAAAATGCGAGGAGCAAAAAAAAAAAAAGAAAGACCAGGAGCATGAAAAGGTGTGAAAAATGCGAGGAGCATGAAAAGGTGTGAAAAATGCGAGGAGCAAAAAAAAAAAAAGAAAGACCAGGAGCATGAAAAGGTGTGAAAAATGCGGGGAGCAAAAAAAAAAAAAAAAAGAAAGACCAGGAGCATGAAAAGGTGTGAAAAATGCGACGAGCATGAAAAGTTGTGAAAAATGCGAGGAGCATGAAGAGGTGTGAAAAATGCGAGGAGCATGGAAAGGTGTGATAAATTCGAGGAGCAAAAAAAAAAAAAAAAGGACCAGGAGCATTAAAAGGTGTGAAAAATGCGAGGAAAAAAAAAAAAAAAAGACCAGGAATATGAAAAGGTGTGAAAAATGCGAGGAGCCAAAAAAAAAAAAAGAAAAAAAGAAAGACCAGGAGCATGAAAAGGTGTGAAAAATTCGAGGAGCAAAAAAAAAAAAGAAAGACCAGGAGCATGAAAAGGTGTGAAAAATGCGAGGAGTAAAAAAAAAAAAAAAAAAAAGGAAGACCAGGAGCATGAAAAGGTGTGAAAAATGCGAGGAGCAAAAAAAAAAAAAAAGAAAGACCAGGAGCATGAAAAGGTGTGAAAAATTCGAGGAGCAAAAAAAAAAAAAAAAAAAACCAGGAGCAAGAAAAGGTGTGAAAAAAGCGAGGAGAAAAAAAAAAAAAAGACCAGGAGCATGAAAAGGTGTGAAAAATGCGAGGAAAAAAAAAAAAAAAAAGACCAGGAACATGAAAAGGTGTGAAAAATGCGAGGAGCAAAAAAAAAAAAAAAACAAAAAGAAAGACCAGGAGCATGAAAAGGTGTGAAAAATGCGGGGAGCAAAAAAAAAAAAAAGAACGACCAGGAGCATGAAAAGGTGTGAAAAATGCGACGAGCATGAAAAGTTGTGAAAAATGCGAGGAGCATGAAGAGGTGTGAAAAATGCGAGGAACATGAAAAGGTGTGAAAAATTCGAGGAGCAAAAAAAAAAAAAAAAAAACCAGGAGCATGAAAAGGTGTGAAAAATTCGAGGAGCAAAAAAAAAAAAAAAAAAAGACCAGGAGCATGAAAAGGTGTGAAAAATGCGACGAGCATGAAAAGTTGTGAAAAATGCGAGGAGCATGAAGAGGTGTGAAAAATGCGAGGAACATGAAAAGGTGTGAAAAATTCGAGGAGCAAAAAAAAAAAAAAAAACAAAAAGAAAGACCAGGAGCATGAAAAGGTGTGAAAAATGCGAGAAGCAAAAAAAAAAAAAAAAAAAAAAGAAAGACCAGGAGAATGAAAAGGTGTGAAAAATGCGAGGAGCAAAAAAAAAAAAAAGAAAGACCAGGAGCATGAAAAGGTGTGAAAAATGGGAGGAGCAAAAAAAAAAAAAGAAAGACCAGGAGCATGAAAAGGTGTGAAAAATGCGACGAGCATGAAAAGTTGTGAAAAATGCGAGGAGCATGAAACGGGGTGAAAAATTTGAGGAGCAAAAAAAAAAAAAAAAAAAACCAGGAGCATGAAAAGGGTGAGAAAAATACGAGGAGCAAAAAAAAAAAAAAAAAACAAAAAGAAAAAAAAAGTTTGAAAAATGCGAGAAGCAAAAAAAAAAAAAAAAAAAAAAAAAAAGACCAGGAGCATGAAAAGGTGTGAAAAATGCGACGAGCATGAAAAGTTGTGAAAAATGCGAGGAGCATGAAGAGATGTGAAAAATGCGAGGAACATGAAAAGGTGTGAAAAATTCGAGGAGCAAAAAAAAAAAAAAAAAACAAAAAGAAAGACCAGGAGCATGAAAAGTTTGAAAAATGCGAGAAGCAAAAAAAAAAAAAAAAAACAAAAAGAAGACCAGGAGCATGAAAAGGTGTGAAAAATGCGGGGAGCAAAAAAAAAAAAAAGAAAGACCAGGAGCATGAAAAGGTGTGAAAAATGGGAGGAGCAAAAAAAAAAAAAGAAAGACCAGGAGCATGAAAAGGTGTGAAAAATGCGACGAGCATGAAAAGTTGTGAAAAATGCGAGGAGCATGAAACGGGGTGAAAAATTTGAGGAGCAAAAAAAAAAAAAAAAAAAACCAGGAGCATGAAAAGGTGTGAAAAATTCGAGGAGCAAAAAAAAAAAAAAAAAAGACGAGGAGCATGAAAAGGTGTGAAAAAATGCGAGGGGAGAAAAAAAAAAAAAAGACCAGGAGCATGAAAAGGTGTGAAAAATGCGAGGAGCAAAAAAAAAAAAGAAAGACCAGGAGCATGAAAAGGTGTGTGAAAAATGCGGGGAGCAAAAAAAAAAAAAAAGAAAGACCAGGAGCATGAAAAGGTGTGAAAAATGCGACGAGCATGAAAAGTTGTGAAAAATGCGAGGAGCATGAAGAGGTGTGAAAAATGCGAGGAACATGAAAAGGTGTGAAAAATTCGAGGAGCAAAAAAAAAAAAAAAAAAACCAGGAGCAAGAAAAGGGGGGAAAAATTCGGGGAGCAAAAAAAAAAAAAAAAAAAAGACCAGGAGCATGAAAAGGTGTGAAAAATGCGACGAGCATGAAAAGTTGTGAAAAATGCGAGGAGCATGAAACGGGGTGAAAAATTTGAGGAGCAAAAAAAAAAAAAAAAAAAACCAGGAGCATGAAAAGGTGTGAAAAATTCGAGGAGCAAAAAAAAAAAAAAAAAAGACGAGGAGCATGAAAAGGTGTGAAAAATGCGAGGGGAGAAAAAAAAAAAAAAAGACCAGTAGGCATGAAAAGGTGTGAAAAATGCGAGGAGCAAAAAAAAAAAAGAAAGACCAGGAGCATGAAAAGGTGTGAAAAATGCGGGGAGCAAAAAAAAAAAAAAAAGAAAGACCAGGAGCATGAAAAGGTGTGAAAAATGCGACGAGCATGAAAAGTTGTGAAAAATGCGAGGAGCATGAAGAGGTGTGAAAAATGCGAGGAACATGAAAAGGTGTGAAAAATTCGAGGAGCAAAAAAAAAAAAAAAAAAACCAGGAGCATGAAAAGGTGTGAAAAATTCGGGGAGCAAAAAAAAAAAAAAAAAAAAAGACCAGGAGCATGAAAAGGTTTGAAAAATGCGACGAGCATGAAAAGTTGTGAAAAATGCGAGGAGCATGAAACGGGGGTGAAAAATTTGAGGAGCAAAAAAAAAAAAAAAAACCAGGAGCATGAAAAGGTGTGAAAAATTCGAGGAGCAAAAAAAAAAAAAAAAAAAAAGACCAGGAGCATGAAAAGGTGTGAAAAATGCAACGAGCATGAAAAGTTGTGAAAAATGCGAGGAGCATGAAGAGGTGTGAAAAATGCGAGGAACATGAAAAGGTGTGAAAAATTCGAGGAGCAAAAAAAAAAAAAAAAAAAGAAAGACCAGGAGCATGAAAAGGTGTGAAAAATGCGAGAAGCAAAAAAAAAAAAAAAAACAAAAAGAAAGACCAGGAGCATGAAAAGGTGTGAAAAATGCGGGGAGCAAAAAAAAAAAAAAGAAAGACCAGGAGCATGAAAAGGTGTGAAAAATGCGACGAGCATGAAAAGTTGTGAAAAATGCGAGGAGCATGAAGAGGTGTGAAAAATGCGAGGAACATGAAAAGGTGTGAAAAATTCGAGGAGCAAAAAAAAAAAAAAAAAAACCAGGAGCATGAAAAAGGTGTGAAAAATTCGAGGAGCAAAAAAAAAAAAAAAAAAAGACCAGGAGCATGAAAAGGTGTGAAAAATGCGACGAGCATGAAAAGTTGTGAAAAATGCGAGGAGCATGAAGAGGTGTGAAAAATGCGAGGAACATGAAAAGGTGTGAAAAATTCGAGGAGCAAAAAAAAAAAAAAAAAACAAAAAGAAAGAAAAAGGTGTGAAAAATGCGAGAAGCAAAAAAAAAAAAAAAAAAAAAAAGAAAGACCAGGAGCATGAAAAGGTGTGAAAAATGCGGGGAGCAAAAAAAAAAAAAGAAAGACCAGGAGCATGAAAAGGTGTGAAAAATGGGAGGAGCAAAAAAAAAAAAAGAAAGACCAGGAGCATGAAAAGGTGTGAAAAATGCGACGAGCATGAAAAGTTGTGAAAAATGCGAGGAGCATGGAAACGGGGGTGAAAAATTTGAGGAGCAAAAAAAAAAAAAAAAAAAACCAGGAGCATGAAAAGGTGTGAAAAATTCGAGGAGCAAAAAAAAAAAAAAAAAAAAACCAGGAGCATGAAAAGGTGTGAAAAATTCGAGGAGCAAAAAAAAAAAAAAAAAAAGACGAGGAGCATGAAAAGGTGTGAAAAATGCGAGGGGAGAAAAAAAAAAAAAAGTCCAGGAGCATGAAAAGGTGTGAAAAATGCGAGGAGCAAAAAAAAAAAAAGAAAGACCAGGAGCATGAAAAGGTGTGAAAAATGCGGGGAGCAAAAAAAAAAAAAAAGAAAGACCAGGAGCATGAAAAGGTGTGAAAAAGGCGACGAGCATGAAAAGTTGTGAAAAATGCGAGGAGCATGAAGAGGTGTGAAAAATGCGAGGAACATGAAAAGGTGTGAAAAATTCGAGGAGCAAAAAAAAAAAAAAAAAAAACCAGGAGCATGAAAATGTGTGAAAAATTCGGGGAGCAAAAAAAAAAAAAAAAAAAAGACCAGGAGCATGAAAATGTGTGAAAAATGCGACGAGCATGAAAAGTTGTGAAAAATGCGAGGAGCATGAAACGGGGTGAAAAATTTGAGGAGCTAAAAAAAAAAAAAAAACCAGGAGCATGAAAAGGTGTGAAAAATGCGAGGAGCAAAAAAAAAAAAAAAAACAGGAGCATGAAAAGGTGTGAAAAATGCGAGGAGCAAAAAAAAAAAAAAGAAAGACCAGGAGCATGAAAAGGTGTGAAAAATGCGGGGAGCAAAAAAAAAAAAAAGAAAGTCCAGGAGCATGAAAAGGTGTGAAAAATGCGACGAGCATGAAAAGTTGTGAAAAATGCGAGGAGCATGAAAAGGTGTGAAAAATGCGAGGAGCAAAAAAAAAAAAAAAGACCAGGAGCATGAAAAGGTGTGAAAAATGCGAGGAGAAAAAAAAAAAAAAAAAAAAAGAAAGACCAGGAACATGAAAAGGTGTGAAAAATGCGAGGAGCAAAAAAAAAAAAAGAAAGACCATTAGCATGAAAAGGTGTGAAAAATGCGAGGAGCAAAAAAAAAAAAAAGACCAGGAGCATGAAAAGGTGTGAAAAACGCGAGAAGCAAAAAAAAAAAAAAAAAAAAGAAAGACCAGGAGCATGAAAAGGTGTGAAAAATTCGAGGAGCAAAAAAAAAAAAAAAAGACCAGGAGCATGAAAAGGTGTGAAAAATGCGAGGAGAAAAAAAAAAAAAAAAAGACCAGGAACATGAAAAGGTGTGAAAAATGCGAGGAGCAAAAAAAAAAAAAAAAAGAAAGAAAGAAAGACCAGGAGCATGAAAAGGTGTGAAAAAAGCGAGGAGAAAAAAAAAAAAAAAAAAAAAGAAAGACCAGGAGCATGAAAAGGTGTGAAAAATGCGAGGAGCAAAAAAAAAAAAAAGAAAGACCATTAGCATGAAAAGGTGTGAAAAATGCGAGGAGCAAAAAAAAAAAAAAGACCAGGAGCATGAAAAGGTGTCAAAAATGCGGGGAGCAAAAAAAAAAAAAAAGAAAGAAAGAAAGACCAGGAGCATGAAAAGGTGTGAAAAATGCGAGGAGCACAAAAAAAAAAAAGAAAGAAAGAAAGACCAGGAGCATGAAAAGGTGTGAAAAATGCGAGGAGCAAAAAAAAAAAAAAAAAAAAAAAGAAAGACCAGGAGCATGAAAAGGTGTCAAAAATGCGGGGAGCAAAAAAAAAAAAAGAAAGACCAGGAGCATGAAAAGGTGTCAAAAATGCGAGGAGCAAAAAAAAAAAAAAAAAAAAAAGACCAGGAACATGAAAAGGTGTGAAAAATGCGACGAGCAAAAAAAAAAAAAAAAAAAAAAGAAAGACCAGGAGCATGAAAAGGTGTGAAAAATGCGACGAGCAAAAAAAAAAAAAGAAAGACCAGGAGCATGAAAAGGTGTCAAAAATGCGAGGAGCAAAAAAAAAAAAAAGACCAGGAACATGAAAAGGTGTGAAAAATGCGAGGAGCAAAAAAGAAAAAAAAAAAAAGAAAGACCAGGAGCATGAAAAGGTGTGAAAAATGCGACGAGCATGAAAAGTTGTGAAAAATGCGAGGAGCATGAAGAGGTGTGAAAAATGCGAGGAACATGAAAAGGTGTGAAAAATTCGAGGAGCAAAAAAAAAAAAAAAAACAAAAAGAAAGACCAGGAGCATGAAAAGGTGTGAAAAATGCGAGAAGCAAAAAAAAAAAAAAAACAAAAAGAAAGACCAGGAGCATGAAAAGGTGTGAAAAATGCGGGGAGCAAAAAAAAAAAAAAGAAAGACCAGGAGCATGAAAAGGTGTGAAAAATGCGACGAGCATGAAAAGTTGTGAAAAATGCGAGGAGCATGAAGAGGTGTGAAAAATGCGAGGAGCAAGAAAAGGTGTGAAAAAATCGAGGAGCAAAAAAAAAAAAAAAAAACCAGGAGCATGAAAAGGTGTGAAAAATGCGAGGAAAAAAACAAAAAAAAGACCAGGAATATGAAAAGGTGTGAAAAATGCGAGGAGCCAAAAAAAAAAAAAGAAAAAAGAAAGACCAGGAGCATGAAAAGGTGTGAAAAATTCGAGGAGCAAAAAAAAGAAAGACCAGGAGCATGAAAAGGTGTGAAAAATGCGAGGAGTTAAAAAAAAAAAAAAAAAGGAAGACCAGGAGCATGAAAAGGTGTGAAAAATGCGGGGAGCAAAAAAAAAAAAAAAGAAAGACCAGGAGCATGAAAAGGTGTGAAAAATTCGAGGAGCAAAAAAAAAAAAAAAAAAAGACCAGGAGCAAGAAAAGGTGTGAAAAATGCGAGGAGAAAAAAAAAAAAAAGACCAGGAGCATGAAAAGGTGTGAAAAATGCGAGGAAAAAAAAAAAAAAAAAGACCAGGAACATGAAAAGGTGTGAAAAATGCGAGGAGCAAAAAAAAAAAAAGAAAGCCCAGGAGCATGAAAAGGTGTGAAAAATGCGAGGAGCAAAAAAAAAAAAAAGAAAGAAAGACCAGGAGCATAAAAAGGTGTGAAAAAAGCGACGAGCATGAAAAGTTGTGAAAAATGCGAGGAGCATGAAGAGGTGTGAAAAATTCGAGGAGCAAAAAAAAAAAAAAAGACCAGGAGCATGAAAAGGTGTGAAAAATGCGAGGAAAAAAAAAAAAAAAGACCAGGAACATGAAAAGGTGTGAAAAATGCGAGGAGCCAAAAAAAAAAAAAAAGAAAGAAAGAAAGACCAGGAGCATGAAAAGGTGTGAAAAATGCGAGGAGCAAAAAAAAAAAAAAAAAGACCAGGAGCATGAAAAGGTGTGAAAAATGCGAGGAGCAAAAAAAAAAAAAAAAAAAGGAACAGGAGCATGAAAAGGTGTGAAAAATGCGGGGAGCAAAAAAAAAAAAAAAGAAAGACCAGGAGCATGAAAAGGTGTGAAAAATTCGAGGAGCAAAAAAAAAAAAAGAAAGACCAGGAGCATGAAAAGGTGTGAAAAATGCGAGGAGCAAAAAAAAAAAAAAGAAAGACCAGGAGCATGAAAAGGTGTGAAAAATGCGGGGAGCAAAAAAAAAAAAAAAAAAGAAAGACCAGGAGCATGAAAAGGTGTGAAAAATGCGACGAGCATGAAAAGTTGTGAAAAAAGCGAGGAGCATGAAGAGGTGTGAAAAATGCGAGGAGCATGAAAAGGTGTGAAAAATTCGAGGAGCAAAAAAAAAAAAAAAAAAAGACCAGGAGCATGAAATGGTGTGAAAAATTCGAGGAGCATGAAAAGGTGTGAAAAATGCGAGGAGCCAAAAAAAAAAAAAAAGAAAGAAAGAAAGACCAGGAGCATGAAAAGGTGTGAAAAATGCGAGGAGCAAAAAAAAAAAAAGAAAGACCAGGAGCATGAAAAGGTGTGAAAAATGCGAGGAGCATGAAAAGGTGTGAAAAATGCGAGGAGCAAAAAAAAAAAAAAAAAAAAAAGACCAGGAGCATGAAAAGGTGTGAAAAATGCGAGGAGCAAAAAAAAAAAAAAAAAAAAAAAAAGAAAGACCAGGAGCATGAAAAGGTGTGAAAAATGCGACGAGCATGAAAAGTTGTGAAAAATGCGAGGAGCATGAAGAGGTGTGAAAAATGCGAGGAGCAAAAAAAAATAATAAAAAGACCAGGAACATGAAAAGGTGTGAGAAATGCGAGGAGCATGAAAAGGTGTGAAAAATTCGAGGAGCAAAAAAAAAAAAAAGACCAGGAGCATTAAAAGGTGTGAAAAATGCGAGGAAAAAAAAAAAAAAAAAGACCAGGAACAAGAAAAGGTGTGAAAAATGCGAGGAGCAAAAAAAAAAAAAAAAAAAAGGAAGACCAGGAGCATGAAAAGGTGTGAAAAATGCGAGGAGCATGAAAAGGTGTGAAAAATGCGAGGAGCAAAAAAAAAAAAAAAAGAAAGAAAGACCAGGAGCATGAAAAGGTGTGAAAAATGCGAGGAGCAAAAAAAAAAAAAAGAAAGAAAGACCAGGAGCATGAAAAGGTGTGAAAAATGCGAGGAGCAAAAAAAAAAAAGAAAGACCAGGAGCATGAAAAGGTGTGAAAAATGCGACGAGCATGAAAAGTTGTGAAAAATGCGAGGAGCATGAAGAGGTGTGAAAAATGCGAGGAGCATGAAAAGGTGTGAAAAATGCGAGGAGCAAAAAAAAAAAAAAAGACCAGGAGCATGAAAAGGTGTGAAAAATGCGAGGAGTAAAAAAAAAAAAAAAAAAAAAAAGAAAGACCAGGAGCATGAAAAGGTGTGAAAAATGCGAGGAGAAAAAAAAAAAAAAGACCAGGAGCATGAAAAGGTGTGAAAAATGCGAGGAGCAAAAAAAAAAAAAAAAAAAAAAAAAAAAGACCAGGAGCAAGAAAAGGTGTGAAAAATGCGGGGAGCAAAAAAAAAAAAAACAAAGACCAGGAGCATAAAAAGGTGTGAAAAATGCGACGAGCATGAAAAGTTGTGAAAAATGCGAGGAGCATGAAGAGGTGTGAAAAATGCGAGGAGCATGAAAAGGTGTGATAAATTCGAGGAGCAAAAAAAAAAAAAAGACCAGGAGCATTAAAAGGTGTGAAAAATGCGAGGAAAAAAAAAAAAAAAGACCAGGAATATGAAAATGTGTGAAAAATGCGAGGAGCCAAAAAAAAAAAAAGAAAAAAGAAAGACCAGGAGCATGAAAAAGTGTGAAAAATTCGAGGAGCAAAAAAAAAAAAAGAAAGACCAGGAGCATGAAAAGGTGTGAAAAATGAGAGGAGTAAAAAAAAAAAAAAAAAAAAGGAAGACCAGGAGCATGAAAAGGTGTGAAAAATGCGGGGAGCAAAAAAAAAAAAAAAGAAAGACCAGGAGCATGAAAAGGTGTGAAAAATTCGAGGAGCAAAAAAAAAAAAAAAAAAGACCAGGAGCAAGAAAAGGTGTGAAAAGTGCGAGGAGAAAAAAAAAAAAAGACCAGGAGCATGAAAAGGTGTGAAAAATGCGAGGAAAAAAAAAAAAAAAGACCAGGAACATGAAAAGGTGTGAAAAATGCGAGGAGCAAAAAAAAAAAAAGAAAGACCAGGAGCATGAAAAGGTGTGAAAAATGCGAGGAGCAAAAAAAAAAAAAAAAAAAAAAAAGAAAGACCAGGAGCATGAAAAGGTGTGAAAAATGCGAGGAGAAAAAAAAATACATAAAAAGACCAGGAACATGAAAAGGTGTGAAAAATGCGAGGAGCAAAAAAAAAAAAAAGAAAGAAAGACCAGGAGCATAAAAAGGTGTGAAAAAAGCGACGAGCATGAAAAGTTGTGAAAAATGCGAGGAGCATGAAGAGGTGTGAAAAATTCGAGGAGCAAAAAAAAAAAAAAAAGACCAGGAGCATTAAAAGGTGTGAAAAATGCGAGGAAAAAAAAAAAAAAAGACCAGGAACATGAAAAGGTGTGAAAAATGCGAGGAGCCAAAAAAAAAAAAAAAGAAAGAAAGAAAGACCAGGAGCATGAAAAGGTGTGAAAAATGCGAGGAGCAAAAAAAAAAAAAAAAAGACCAGGAGCATGAAAAGGTGTGAAAAATGCGGGGAGCAAAAAAAAAAAAAAAAAGACCAGGAGCATGAAGAGGTGTGAAAAATGCGAGGAGCATGAAAAGGTGTGAAAAATTCGAGGAGCAAAAAAAAAAAAAAAGACCAGGAGCATGAAAAGGTGTGAAAAATGCGGGGAGCAAAAAAAAAAAAAAAAAAAAAAAGAAAGACCAGGAGCATGAAAAGGTGTGAAAAATGCGGGGAGCAAAAAAAAAAAAAAGAAAGACCAGGAGCATAAAAAGGTGTGAAAAATGGGACGAGCATGAAAAGTTGTGAAAAATGCGAGGAGCATGAAGAGGTGTGAAAAATGCGAGGAGCATGAAAAGGTGTGAAAAATTCGAGGAGCAAAAAAAAAAAAAAAGACCAGGAGCATAAAAGGTGTGAAAAATGCGAGGAAAAAAAAAAAAAAAAGACCAGGAACATGAAAAGGTGTGAAAAATGCGAGGAGCCAAAAAAAAAAAAAAGAAAGAAAGAAAGACCAGGAGCATGAAAAGGTGTGAAAAATGCGAGGAGCAAAAAAAAAAAAAAAGAAAGAAAGACCAGGAGCATGAAAAGGTGTGAAAAATGCGAGGAGCAAAAAAAAAAAAAAGAAATAAAGACCAGGAGCATGAAAAGGTGTGAAAAATGCGAGGAGCCAAAAAAAAAAAAAAGAAAGAAAGACCAGGAGCATGAAAAGGTGTGAAAAATTCGAGGAGCAAAAAAAAAAAAAGACCAGGAGCATGAAAAGGTGTGAAAAATGCGAGGAAAAAAAAAAAAAAAAAGACCAGGAACATGAAAAGGTGTGAAAAATGCGAGGAGCAAAAAAAAAAAAAAAAAAAAAGGAAGACCAGGAGCATGAAAAGGTGTGAAAAATGCGAGGAGCATGAAAAGGTGTGAAAAATGCGAGGAGCAAAAAAAAAAAAAAAAGAAAGAAAGACCAGGAGCATGAAAAGGTGTGAAAAATGCGAGGAGCAAAAAAAAAAAAAAGAAAGAAAGACCAGGAGCATGAAAAGGTGTGAAAAATGCGAGGAGCAAAAAAAAAAAAGAAAGACCAGGAGCATGAAAAGGTGTGAAAAATGCGACGAGCATGAAAAGTTGTGAAAAATGCGAAGAGCATGAAGAGGTGTGAAAAATGCGAGGAGCATGAAAAGGTGTGAAAAATGCGAGGAGCAAAAAAAAAAAAAAAGACCAGGAGCATGAAAAGGTGTGAAAAATGCGAGGAGCAAAAAAAAAAAAAAAAAAAAAAAAAAAGACCAGGAGCATGAAAAGGTGTGAAAAATGCGGGGAGCAAAAAAAAAAAAAAGAAAGACCAGGAGCATAAAAAGGTGTGAAAAATGCGACGAGCATGAAAAGTTGTGAAAAATGCGAGGAGCATGAAGAGGTGTGAAAAATGCGAGGAGCATGGAAAGGTGTGATAAATTCGAGGAGCAAAAAAAAAAAAAAAGACCAGGAGCATTAAAAGGTGTGAAAAATGCGAGGAAAAAAAAAAAAAAAGACCAGGAATATGAAAAGGTGTGAAAAATGCGAGGAGCCAAAAAAAAAAAAAGAAAAAAGAAAGACCAGGAGCATGAAAAGGTGTGAAAAATTCGAGGAGCAAAAAAAAAAAAAGAAAGACCAGGAGCATGAAAAGGTGTGAAAAATGCGAGGAGTAAAAAAAAAAAAAAAAAAAAGGAAGACCAGGAGCATGAAAAGGTGTGAAAAATGCGGGGAGCAAAAAAAAAAAAAAAGAAAGACCAGGAGCATGAAAAGGTGTGAAAAATTCGAGGAGCAAAAAAAAAAAAAAAAAAAACCAGGAGCAAGAAAAGGTGTGAAAAAAGCGAGGAGAAAAAAAAAAAAAGACCAGGAGCATGAAAAGGTGTGAAAAATGCGAGGAAAAAAAAAAAAAAAAAGACCAGGAACATGAAAAGGTGTGAAAAATGCGAGGAGCAAAAAAAAAAAAAGAAAGACCAGGAGCATGAAAAGGTGTGAAAAATGCGAGGAGCAAAAAAAAAAAAAAAAAAAAAAAAAAAAGACCAGGAGCAGGAAAAGGTGTGAAAAATGCGGGGAGCAAAAAAAAAAAAAAGAAAGACCAGGAGCATGAAAAGGTGTGAAAAATGCGACGAGCATGAAAAGTTGTGAAAAATGCGAGGAGCAAAAAAAAAAAAAAAAAAAAAAAAAAAAGACCAGGAGCATGAAAAGGTGTGAAAAATGCGAGGAGCAAAAAAAAAAAAAAAAGACCAGGAGCATGAAAAGGTGTGAAAAATGCGAGGAGCAAAAAAAAAAAAAAAAAAAAAAAAAAAAAGACCAGGAGCATGAAAAGGTGTGAAAAATGCGGGGAGCAAAAAAAAAAAAAAGAAAGACCAGGAGCATAAAAAGGTGTGAAAAATGCGACGAGCATGAAAAGTTGTGAAAAATGCGAGGAGCATGAAGAGGTGTGAAAAATGCGAGGAGCATGAAAAGGTGTGAAAAATTCGAGGAGCAAAAAAAAAAAAAAAAGACCAGGAGCATTAAAAGGTGTGAAAAATGCGAGCAAAAAAAAAAAAACAGACCAGGAATATGAAAAGGTGTGAAAAATGCGAGGAGCCAAAAAAAAAAAAAGAAAAAAGAAAGACCAGGAGCATGAAAAGGTGTGAAAAATTCGAGGAGCAAAAAAAAAAAAAGAAAGACCAGGAGCATGAAAAGGTGTGAAAAATGCGAGGAGTTAAAAAAAAAAAAAAAAAAAGGAAGACCAGGAGCATGAAAAGGTGTGAAAAATGCGGGGAGCAAAAAAAAAAAAAAAGAAAGACCAGGAGCATGAAAAGGTGTGAAAAATGCGAGGAGCAAAAAAAAAAAAAAAAAAGACCAGGAGCAAGAAAAGGTGTGAAAAATGCGAGGAGAAAAAAAAAAAAAGACCAGGAGCAGGAAAAGGTGTGAAAAATGAGAGGAGCAAAAAAAAAAAAAAAAAAAAAAAAAAAAGACCAGGAGCATGAAAAGGTGTGAAAAATGCGGGGAGCAAAAAAAAAAAAAACAAAGACCAGGAGCATAAAAAGGTGTGAAAAATGCGACGAGCATGAAAAGTTGTGAAAAATGCGAGGAGCATGAAGAGGTGTGAAAAATGCGAGGAGCATGAAAAGGTGTGATAAATTCGAGGAGCAAAAAAAAAAAAAAAGACCAGGAGCATTAAAAGGTGTGAAAAATGCGAGGAAAAAAAAAAAAAAAGACCAGGAATATGAAAATGTGTGAAAAATGCGAGGAGCCAAAAAAAAAAAAAGAAAAAAGAAAGACCAGGAGCATGAAAAAGTGTGAAAAATTCGAGGAGCAAAAAAAAAAAAAGAAAGACCAGGAGCATGAAAAGGTGTGAAAAATGAGAGGAGTAAAAAAAAAAAAAAAAAAAAAGGAAGACCAGGAGCATGAAAAGGTGTGAAAAATGGGGGGAGCAAAAAAAAAAAAAAAGAAAGACCAGGAGCATGAAAAGGTGTGAAAAATTCGAGGAGCAAAAAAAAAAAAAAAAAAGACCAGGAGCAAGAAAAGGTGTGAAAAGTGCGAGGAGAAAAAAAAAAAAAGACCAGGAGCATGAAAAGGTGTGAAAAATGCGAGGAAAAAAAAAAAAAAAGACCAGGAACATGAAAAGGTGTGAAAAATGCGAGGAGCAAAAAAAAAAAAAGAAAGACCAGGAGCATGAAAAGGTGTGAAAAATGCGGGGAGCAAAAAAAAAAAAAAAAAAGACCAGGAGCAAGAAAAGGTGTGAAAAATGCGAGGAGAAAAAAAAAAAAAGACCAGGAGCATGAAAAGGTGTGAAAAATGCGAGGAGCAAAAAAAAAAAAAAAAAAAAAAAAAAAAAGACCAGGAGCATGAAAAGGTGTGAAAAATGCGGGGAGCAAAAAAAAAAAAAAGAAAGACCAGGAGCATGAAAAGGTGTGAAAAATGCGACGAGCATGAAAAGTTGTGAAAAATGCGAGGAGCATGAAGAGGTGTGAAAAATGCGAGGAGCATGAAAAGGTGTGATAAATTCGAGGAGCAAAAAAAAAAAAAAAAGACCAGGAGCATTAAAAGGTGTGAAAAATGCGAGCAAAAAAAAAAAAACAGACCAGGAATATGAAAAGGTGTGAAAAATGCGAGGAGCCAAAAAAAAAAAAAGAAAAAAGAAAGACCAGGAGCATGAAAAGGTGTGAAAAATTCGAGGAGCAAAAAAAAAAAAAGAAAGACCAGGAGCATGAAAAGGTGTGAAAAATGCGAGGAGTTAAAAAAAAAAAAAAAAAAAGGAAGACCAGGAGCATGAAAAGGTGTGAAAAATGCGGGGAGCAAAAAAAAAAAAAAAGAAAGACCAGGAGCATGAAAAGGTGTGAAAAATTCGAGGAGCAAAAAAAAAAAAAAAAAAGACCAGGAGCAAGAAAAGGTGTGAAAAATGCGAGGAGAAAAAAAAAAAAAAAACAGGAGCAAGAAAAGGGGTGAAAAAAGAGAGGAGAAAAAAAAAAAAAAAAAAAAAAAAAAAAAGACCAGGAGCATGAAAAGGTGTGAAAAATGCGGGGAGCAAAAAAAAAAAAAACAAAGACCAGGAGCATAAAAAGGTGTGAAAAATGCGACGAGCATGAAAAGTTGTGAAAAATGCGAGGAGCATGAAGAGGTGTGAAAAATGCGAGGAGCATGAAAAGGTGTGATAAATTCGAGGAGCAAAAAAAAAAAAAAAGACCAGGAGCATTAAAAGGTGTGAAAAATGCGAGGAAAAAAAAAAAAAAAGACCAGGAATATGAAAATGTGTGAAAAATGCGAGGAGCCAAAAAAAAAAAAAGAAAAAAGAAAGACCAGGAGCATGAAAAAGTGTGAAAAATTCGAGGAGCAAAAAAAAAAAAAGAAAGACCAGGAGCATGAAAAGGTGTGAAAAATGAGAGGAGTAAAAAAAAAAAAAAAAAAAAGGAAGACCAGGAGCATGAAAAGGTGTGAAAAATGCGGGGAGCAAAAAAAAAAAAAAAGAAAGACCAGGAGCATGAAAAGGTGTGAAAAATTCGAGGAGCAAAAAAAAAAAAAAAAAAGACCAGGAGCAAGAAAAGGTGTGAAAAGTGCGAGGAGAAAAAAAAAAAAAGACCAGGAGCATGAAAAGGTGTGAAAAATGCGAGGAAAAAAAAAAAAAAAGACCAGGAACATGAAAAGGTGTGAAAAATGCGAGGAGCAAAAAAAAAAAAAGAAAGACCAGGAGCATGAAAAGGTGTGAAAAATGCGAGGAGCAAAAAAAAAAAAAAAAAAAAAAAAGAAAGACCAGGAGCATGAAAAGGTGTGAAAAATGCGAGGAGAAAAAAAAATACATAAAAAGACCAGGAACATGAAAAGGTGTGAAAAATGCGAGGAGCAAAAAAAAAAAAAAGAAAGAAAGACCAGGAGCATAAAAAGGTGTGAAAAAAGCGACGAGCATGAAAAGTTGTGAAAAATGCGAGGAGCATGAAGAGGTGTGAAAAATTCGAGGAGCAAAAAAAAAAAAAAAAGACCAGGAGCATTAAAAGGTGTGAAAAATGCGAGGAAAAAAAAAAAAAAAGACCAGGAACATGAAAAGGTGTGAAAAATGCGAGGAGCCAAAAAAAAAAAAAAAGAAAGAAAGAAAGACCAGGAGCATGAAAAGGTGTGAAAAATGCGAGGAGCAAAAAAAAAAAAAAAAAGACCAGGAGCATGAAAAGGTGTGAAAAATGCGGGGAGCAAAAAAAAAAAAAAAAAGACCAGGAGCATGAAGAGGTGTGAAAAATGCGAGGAGCATGAAAAGGTGTGAAAAATTCGAGGAGCAAAAAAAAAAAAAAAGACCAGGAGCATGAAAAGGTGTGAAAAATGCGGGGAGCAAAAAAAAAAAAAAAAAAAAAAAGAAAGACCAGGAGCATGAAAAGGTGTGAAAAATGCGGGGAGCAAAAAAAAAAAAAAGAAAGACCAGGAGCATAAAAAGGTGTGAAAAATGGGACGAGCATGAAAAGTTGTGAAAAATGCGAGGAGCATGAAGAGGTGTGAAAAATGCGAGGAGCATGAAAAGGTGTGAAAAATTCGAGGAGCAAAAAAAAAAAAAAAGACCAGGAGCATAAAAGGTGTGAAAAATGCGAGGAAAAAAAAAAAAAAAAGACCAGGAACATGAAAAGGTGTGAAAAATGCGAGGAGCCAAAAAAAAAAAAAAGAAAGAAAGAAAGACCAGGAGCATGAAAAGGTGTGAAAAATGCGAGGAGCAAAAAAAAAAAAAAAGAAAGAAAGACCAGGAGCATGAAAAGGTGTGAAAAATGCGAGGAGCAAAAAAAAAAAAAAGAAATAAAGACCAGGAGCATGAAAAGGTGTGAAAAATGCGAGGAGCCAAAAAAAAAAAAAAGAAAGAAAGACCAGGAGCATGAAAAGGTGTGAAAAATTCGAGGAGCAAAAAAAAAAAAAGACCAGGAGCATGAAAAGGTGTGAAAAATGCGAGGAAAAAAAAAAAAAAAAAGACCAGGAACATGAAAAGGTGTGAAAAATGCGAGGGGCAAAAAAAAAAAAAAAAAAAAGGAAGACCAGGAGCATGAAAAGGTGTGAAAAATGCGAGGAGCATGAAAAGGTGTGAAAAATGCGAGGAGCAAAAAAAAAAAAAAAAGAAAGAAAGACCAGGAGCATGAAAAGGTGTGAAAAATGCGAGGAGCAAAAAAAAAAAAAAGAAAGAAAGACCAGGAGCATGAAAAGGTGTGAAAAATGCGAGGAGCAAAAAAAAAAAAGAAAGACCAGGAGCATGAAAAGGTGTGAAAAATGCGAGGAGCAAAAAAAAAAAAGAAAGACCAGGAGCATGAAAAGGTGTGAAAAATGCGACGAGCATGAAAAGTTGTGAAAAATGCGAAGAGCATGAAGAGGTGTGAAAAATGCGAGGAGCATGAAAAGGTGTGAAAAATGCGAGGAGCAAAAAAAAAAAAAAAGACCAGGAGCATGAAAAGGTGTGAAAAATGCGAGGAGCAAAAAAAAAAAAAAAAAAAAAAAAAAAAGACCAGGAGCAAGAAAAGGTGTGAAAAATGCGGGGAGCAAAAAAAAAAAAAAGAAAGACCAGGAGCATAAAAAGGTGTGAAAAATGCGACGAGCATGAAAAGTTGTGAAAAATGCGAGGAGCATGAAGAGGTGTGAAAAATGCGAGGAGCATGGAAAGGTGTGATAAATTCGAGGAGCAAAAAAAAAAAAAAAGACCAGGAGCATTAAAAGGTGTGAAAAATGCGAGGAAAAAAAAAAAAAAAGACCAGGAATATGAAAAGGTGTGAAAAATGCGAGGAGCCAAAAAAAAAAAAAGAAAAAAGAAAGACCAGGAGCATGAAAAGGTGTGAAAAATTCGAGGAGCAAAAAAAAAAAAAGAAAGACCAGGAGCATGAAAAGGTGTGAAAAATGCGAGGAGTAAAAAAAAAAAAAAAAAAAAGGAAGACCAGGAGCATGAAAAGGTGTGAAAAATGCGAGGAGCAAAAAAAAAAAAAAAGAAAGACCAGGAGCAAGAAAAGGTGTGAAAAAATCGAGGAGCAAAAAAAAAAAAAAAAAAACCAGGAGCAAGAAAAGGTGTGAA
The DNA here is from genome assembly GCF_910594005.1 of Cervus elaphus. NCBI lineage: Eukaryota > Metazoa > Chordata > Mammalia > Artiodactyla > Cervidae > Cervus > Cervus elaphus. The sequence goes on along the minus strand of NW_025316723.1, from coordinate 397,346 downwards.
AAGTGCGAGGAGAAAAAAAAAAAAAGACCAGGAGCATGAAAAGGTGTGAAAAATGCGAGGAGCAAAAAAAAAAAAAAAAAAAAAAAAAAAAGACCAGGAGCATGAAAAGGTGTGAAAAATGCGGGGAGCAAAAAAAAAAAAAAGAAAGACCAGGAGCATAAAAAGGTGTGAAAAATGCGACGAGCATGAAAAGTTGTGAAAAATGCGAGGAGCATGAAGAGGTGTGAAAAATGCGAGGAGCATGAAAAGGTGTGATAAATTCGAGGAGCAAAAAAAAAAAAAAAGACCAGGAGCATTAAAAGGTGTGAAAAATGCGAGGAAAAAAAAAAAAAAAGACCAGGAACATGAAAAGGTGTGAAAAATGCGAGGAGCAAAAAAAAAAAAAAAAGAAAGAAAGACCAGGAGCATGAAAAGGTGTGAAAAATGCGAGGAGCAAAAAAAAAAAAAGAAAGACCAGGAGCATGAAAAGGTGTGAAAAATGCGAGGAGCAAAAAAAAAAAAAAAAAAAAGGAAGACCAGGAGCATGAAAAGGTGTGAAAAATGCGGGGAGCAAAAAAAAAAAAAAAGAAAGACCAGGAGCATGAAAAGGTGTGAAAAATTCGAGGAGCAAAAAAAAAAAAAGAAAGACCAGGAGCATGAAAAGGTGTGAAAAATGCGAGGAGCAAAAAAAAAAAAAAGAAAGACCAGGAGCATGAAAAGGTGTGAAAAATGCGGGGAGCAAAAAAAAAAAAAAAAAGAAAGACCAGGAGCATGAAAAGGTGTGAAAAATGCGACGAGCATGAAAAGTTGTGAAAAATGCGAGGAGCATGAAGAGGTGTGAAAAATGCGAGGAGCATGAAAAGGTGTGAAAAATTCGAGGAGCAAAAAAAAAAAAAAGACCAGGAGCATGAAAAGGTGTGAAAAATGCGAGGAGCAAAAAAAAAAAAAAAAAAAAGACCAGGAGCAAGAAAAGGTGTGAAAAATGCGGGGAGCAAAAAAAAAAAAAAGAAAGACCAGGAGCATAAAAAGGTGTGAAAAATGCGACGAGCATGAAAAGTTGTGAAAAATGCGAGGAGCATGAAGAGGTGTGAAAAATGCGAGGAGCATGAAAAGGTGTGATAAATTCGAGGAGCAAAAAAAAAAAAAAAGACCAGGAGCATTAAAAGGTGTGAAAAATGCGAGGAAAAAAAAAAAAAAAAGACCAGGAATATGAAAAGGTGTGAAAAATGCGAGGAGCCAAAAAAAAAAAAAGAAAAAAGAAAGACCAGGAGCATGAAAAGGTGTGAAAAATTCGAGGAGCAAAAAAAAAAAAAGAAAGACCAGGAGCATGAAAAGGTGTGAAAAATGCGAGGAGTTAAAAAAAAAAAAAAAAAAGGAAGACCAGGAGCATGAAAAGGTGTGAAAAATGCGGGGAGAAAAAAAAAAAAAAAAGAAAGACCAGGAGCATGAAAAGGTGTTAAAAATTCGAGGAGCAAAAAAAAAAAAAAAAAAGACCAGGAGCAAGAAAAGGTGTGAAAAATGCGAGGAGAAAAAAAAAAAAAAGACCAGGAGCATGAAAAGGTGTGAAAAATGCGAGGAAAAAAAAAAAAAAAGACCAGGAACATGAAAAGGTGTGAAAAATGCGAGGAGCAAAAAAAAAAAAAGAAAGACCAGGAGCATGAAAAGGTGTGAAAAATGCGAGGAGCAAAAAAAAAAAAAAAAAAAAAAAGAAAGACCAGGAGCATGAAAAGGTGTGAAAAATGCGAGGAGAAAAAAAAATACATAAAAAGACCAGGAACATGAAAAGGTGTGAAAAATGCGAGGAGCAAAAAAAAAAAAAAGAAAGAAAGACCAGGAGCATAAAAAGGTGTGAAAAATGCGACGAGCATGAAAAGTTGTGAAAAATGCGAGGAGCATGAAGAGGTGTGAAAAATTCGAGGAGCAAAAAAAAAAAAAAAGACCAGGAGCATTAAAAGGTGTGAAAAATGCGAGGAAAAAAAAAAAAAAAAACCAGGAACATGAAAAGGTGTGAAAAATGCGAGGAGCCAAAAAAAAAAAAAAAGAAAGAAAGAAAGACCAGGAGCATGAAAAGGTGTGAAAAATGCGAGGAGCAAAAAAAAAAAAAGAAAGACCAGGAGCATGAAAAGGTGTGAAAAAGAGGAGGAGCAAAAAAAAAAAAAAAAAAAAGGAAGACCAGGAGCATGAAAAGGTGTGAAAAATGCGGGGAGCAAAAAAAAAAAAAAAGAAAGACCAGGAGCATGAAAAGGTGTGAAAAATTCGAGGAGCAAAAAAAAAAAAAGAAAGACCAGGAGCATGAAAAGGTGTGAAAAATGCGAGGAGCAAAAAAAAAAAAAAGAAAGACCAGGAGCATGAAAAGGTGTGAAAAATGCGGGGAGCAAAAAAAAAAAAAAAAAGAAAGACCAGGAGCATGAAAAGGTGTGAAAAATGCGACGAGCATGAAAAGTTGTGAAAAATGCGAGGAGCATTAAGAGGTGTGAAAAATGCGAGGAGCATGAAAAGGTGTGAAAAATTCGAGGAGCAAAAAAAAAAAAAAGACCAGGAGCATGAAAAGGTGTGAAAAATGCGAGGAGCAAAAAAAAAAAAAAAAAAAAAAAAAAAAGAAAGACCAGGAGCATGAAAAGGTGTGAAAAATGCGGGGAGCAAAAAAAAAAAAAAGAAAGACCAGGAGCATGAAAAGGTGTGAAAAATGCGAGGAGCATGAAGAGGTGTGAAAAATGCGAGGAGCATGAAAAGGTGTGATAAATTCGAGGAGCAAAAAAAAAAAAAAAGACCAGGAGCATGAAAAGGTGTGAAAAATGCGAGGAAAAAAACAAAAAAAAGACCAGGAATATGAAAAGGTGTGAAAAATGCGAGGAGCCAAAAAAAAAAAAAGAAAAAAGAAAGACCAGGAGCATGAAAAGGTGTGAAAAATTCGAGGAGCAAAAAAAAGAAAGACCAGGAGCATGAAAAGGTGTGAAAAATGCGAGGAGTTAAAAAAAAAAAAAAAAAAGGAAGACCAGGAGCATGAAAAGGTGTGAAAAATGCGGGGAGCAAAAAAAAAAAAAAAGAAAGACCAGGAGCATGAAAAGGTGTGAAAAATTCGAGGAGCAAAAAAAAAAAAAAAAAAGACCAGGAGCAAGAAAAGGTGTGAAAAATGCGAGGAGAAAAAAAAAAAAAAGACCAGGAGCATGAAAAGGTGTGAAAAATGCGAGGAAAAAAAAAAAAAAAAAGACCAGGAACATGAAAAGGTGTGAAAAATGCGAGGAGCAAAAAAAAAAAAAGAAAGACCAGGAGCATGAAAAGGTGTGAAAAATGCGAGGAGCAAAAAAAAAAAAAAGAAAGAAAGACCAGGAGCATAAAAAGGTGTGAAAAAAGCGACGAGCATGAAAAGTTGTGAAAAATGCGAGGAGCATGAAGAGGTGTGAAAAATTCGAGGAGCAAAAAAAAAAAAAAAGACCAGGAGCATGAAAAGGTGGGAAAAATGCGAGGAAAAAAAAAAAAAAAGACCAGGAACATGAAAAGGTGTGAAAAATGCGAGGAGCCAAAAAAAAAAAAAAAGAAAGAAAGAAAGACCAGGAGCATGAAAAGGTGTGAAAAATGCGAGGAGCAAAAAAAAAAAAAAAAAAGACCAGGAGCATGAAAAGGTGTGAAAAATGCGAGGAGCAAAAAAAAAAAAAAAAAAAAGGAAGACCAGGAGCATGAAAAGGAGTGAAAAAAGCGGGGAGCAAAAAAAAAAAAAAAGAAAGACCAGGAGCATGAAAAGGTGTGAAAAATTCGAGGAGCAAAAAAAAAAAAAGAAAGACCAGGAGCATAAAAAGGTGTGAAAAATGCGACGAGCATGAAAAGTTGTGAAAAATGCGAGGAGCATGAAGAGGTGTGAAAAATGCGAGGAGCATGAAAAGGTGTGATAAATTCGAGGAGCAAAAAAAAAAAAAAAAGACCAGGAGCATTAAAAGGTGTGAAAAATGCGAGCAAAAAAAAAAAAAAACAGACCAGGAATATGAAAAGGTGTGAAAAATGCGAGGAGCCAAAAAAAAAAAAAGAAAAAAGAAAGACCAGGAGCATGAAAAGGTGTGAAAAATTCGAGGAGCAAAAAAAAAAAAAGAAAGACCAAGAGCATGAAAAGGTGTGAAAAATGCGAGGAGTTAAAAAAAAAAAAAAAAAAAGGAAGACCAGGAGCATGAAAAGGAGTGAAAAATGCGGGGAGCAAAAAAAAAAAAAAAGAAAGACCAGGAGCATGAAAAGGTGTGAAAAATTCGAGGAGCAAAAAAAAAAAAAAAAAAGACCAGGAGCAAGAAAAGGTGTGAAAAATGCGAGGAGAAAAAAAAAAAAAAAAAAAAAAAAGAAAGACCAGGAGCATGAAAAGGTGTGAAAAATGCGAGGAGAAAAAAAAATACATAAAAAGACCAGGAACATGAAAAGGTGTGAAAAATGCGAGGAGCAAAAAAAAAAAAAAAAGAAAGAAAGAAAGACCAGGAGCATAAAAAGGTGTGAAAAATGCGACGATAATGAAAAGTTGTGAAAAATGCGAGGAGCATATAGAGGTGTGAAAAATTCGAGGAGCAAAAAAAAAAAAAAAGACCAGGAGCATGAAAAGGTGTGAAAAATGCGAGGAAAAAAAAAAAAAAAGACCAGGAACATGAAAAGGTGTGAAAAATGCGAGGAGCAAAAAAAAAAAAAAAAGAAAGAAAGAAAGACCAGGAGCATGAAAAGGTGTGAAAAATGCGAGGAGCAAAAAAAAAAAAAGAAAGACCAGGAGCATGAAAAGGTGTGAAAAATGCGAGGAGCAAAAAAAAAAAAAAAAAAAAGGAAGACCAGGAGCATGAAAAGGTGTGAAAAATGCGGGGAGCAAAAAAAAAAAAAAAGAAAGACCAGGAGCATGAAAAGGTGTGAAAAATTCGAGGAGCAAAAAAAAAAAAAGAAAGACCAGGAGCATGAAAAGGTGTGAAAAATGCGAGGAGCAAAAAAAAAAAAAAGAAAGACCAGGAGCATGAAAAGGTGTGAAAAATGCGGGGAGCAAAAAAAAAAAAAAAAAGAAAGACCAGGAGCATGAAAAGGTGTGAAAAATGCGACGAGCATGAAAAGTTGTGAAAAATGCGAGGAGCATGAAGAGGTGTGAAAAATGCGAGGAGCATGAAAAGGTGTGAAAAATTCGAGGAGCAAAAAAAAAAAAAAGACCAGGAGCATGAAAAGGTGTGAAAAATGCGAGGAGCAAAAAAAAAAAAAAAAAAAAAAAAAAGACCAGGAGCATGAAAAGGTGTGAAAAATGCGGGGAGCAAAAAAAAAAAAAAGAAAGACCAGGAGCATAAAAAGGTGTGAAAAATGCGACGAGCATGAAAAGTTGTGAAAAATGCGAGGAGCATGAAGAGGTGAGAAAAATGCGAGGAGCATGAAAAGGTGTGATAAATTCGAGGAGCAAAAAAAAAAAAAAAAGACCAGGAGCATTAAAAGGTGTGAAAAATGCGAGGAAAAAAAAAAAAAAAGACCAGGAATATGAAAAGGTGTGAAAAATGCGAGGAGCCAAAAAAAAAAAAAGAAAAAAGAAAGACCAGGAGCATGAAAAGGTGTGAAAAATTCGAGGAGCAAAAAAAAAAAAAGAAAGACCAGGAGCATGAAAAGGTGTGAAAAATGCGAGGAGCAAAAAAAAAAAAAAAAAAGACCAGGAGCAAGAAAAGGTGTGAAAAATGCGAGGAGAAAAAAAAAAAAAAGACCAGGAGCATGAAAAGGTGTGAAAAATGCGAGGAAAAAAAAAAAAAAAAGACCAGGAACATGAAAAGGTGTGAAAAATGCGAGGAGCAAAAAAAAAAAAAGAAAGACCAGGAGCATGAAAAGGTGTGAAAAATGCGAGGAGCAAAAAAAAAAAAAAAAAAAAAAAAGAAAGACCAGGAGCATGAAAAGGTGTGAAAAATGCGAGGAGAAAAAAAAATACATAAAAAGACCAGGAACATGAAAAGGTGTGAAAAATGCGAGGAGCAAAAAAAAAAAAAAGAAAGACCAGGAGCATAAAAAGGTGTGAAAAATGCGACGAGCATGAAAAGTTGTGAAAAATGCGAGGAGCATGAAGAGGTGTGAAAAATGCGAGGAGCAAAAAAAAAAAAAAAGACCAGGAGCATTAAAAGGTGTGAAAAAAGCGAGGAAAAAAAAAAAAAAAAAACCAGGAACAAGAAAAGGTGTGAAAAATGCGAGGAGCCAAAAAAAAAAAAAAAGAAAGAAAGAAAGACCAGGAGCATGAAAAGGTGTGAAAAATGCGAGGAGCAAAAAAAAAAAAAGAAAGACCAGGAGCATGAAAAGGTGTGAAAAATGCGAGGAGCAAAAAAAAAAAAAAAAAAAAAGGAAGACCAGGAGCATGAAAAGGTGTGAAAAATGCGGGGAGCAAAAAAAAAAAAAAAGAAAGACCAGGAGCATGAAAAGGTGTGAAAAATTCGAGGAGCAAAAAAAAAAAAAGAAAGACCAGGAGCATGAAAAGGTGTGAAAAATGCGAGGAGCAAAAAAAAAAAAAAGAAAGACCAGGAGCATGAAAAGGTGTGAAAAATGCGACGAGCATGAAAAGTTGCGAAAAATGCGAGGAGCATGAAGAGGTGTGAAAAATGCGAGGAGCATGAAAAGGTGTGAAAAATTCGAGGAGCAAAAAAAAAAAAAAGACCAGGAGCATGAAAAGGTGTGAAAAATGCGAGGAGCAAAAAAAAAAAAAAAAAAAAAAAAAAAGAAAGACCAGGAGCATGAAAAGGTGTGAAAAATGCGGGGAGCAAAAAAAAAAAAAAGAAAGACCAGGAGCATAAAAAGGTGTGAAAAATGCGAGGAGCATGAAGAGGTGTGAAAAATGCGAGGAGCATGAAAAGGTGTGATAAATTCGAGGAGCAAAAAAAAAAAAAAAGACCAGGAGCATGAAAAGGTGTGAAAAATGCGAGGAAAAAAACAAAAAAAAGACCAGGAATATGAAAAGGTGTGAAAAATGCGAGGAGCCAAAAAAAAAAAAAGAAAAAAGAAAGACCAGGAGCATGAAAAGGTGTGAAAAATTCGAGGAGCAAAAAAAAGAAAGACCAGGAGCATGAAAAGGTGTGAAAAATGCGAGGAGTTAAAAAAAAAAAAAAAAAAGGAAGACCAGGAGCATGAAAAGGTGTGAAAAATGCGGGGAGCAAAAAAAAAAAAAAAGAAAGACCAGGAGCATGAAAAGGTGTGAAAAATTCGAGGAGCAAAAAAAAAAAAAAAAAAGACCAGGAGCAAGAAAAGGTGTGAAAAATGCGAGGAGAAAAAAAAAAAAAAGACCAGGAGCATGAAAAGGTGTGAAAAATGCGACGAGCATGAAAAGTTGTGAAAAAAGCGAGGAGCATGAAGAGGTGTGAAAAATGCGAGTAGCATGAAAAGGTGTGAAAAATTCGAGGAGCAAAAAAAAAAAAAAAAAAAGACCAGGAGCATGAAATGGTGTGAAAAATTCGAGGAGCATGAAAAGGTGTGAAAAATGCGAGGAGCCAAAAAAAAAAAAAAAGAAAGAAAGAAAGACCAGGAGCATGAAAAGGTGTGAAAAATGCGAGGAGCAAAAAAAAAAAAAGAAAGACCAGGAGCATGAAAAGGTGTGAAAAATGCGAGGAGCATGAAAAGGTGTGAAAAATGCGAGGAGCAAAAAAAAAAAAAGAAAGACCAGGAGCATGAAAAGGTGTGAAAAATGCGGGGAGCAAAAAAAAAAAAAAAAAGAAAGACCAGGAGCATGAAAAGGTGTGAAAAATGCGACGAGCATGAAAAGTTGTGAAAAATGCGAGGAGCATGAAGAGGTGTGAAAAATGCGAGGAGAAAAAAAAAATAATAAAAAGACCAGGAACATGAAAAGGTGTGAGAAATGCGAGGAGCATGAAAAGGTGTGAAAAATTCGAGGAGCAAAAAAAAAAAAAAGACCAGGAGCATTAAAAGGTGTGAAAAATGCGAGGAAAAAAAAAAAAAAAAAGACCAGGAACATGAAAAGGTGTGAAAAATGCGAGGAGCAAAAAAAAAAAAAAAGGAAGACCAGGAGCATGAAAAGGTGTGAAAAATGCGAGGAGCATGAAAAGGTGTGAAAAATGCGAGGAGCAAAAAAAAAAAAAAAAGAAAGAAAGACCAGGAGCATGAAAAGGTGTGAAAAATGCGAGGAGCAAAAAAAAAAAAAAGAAAGAAAGACCAGGAGCATGAAAAGGTGTGAAAAATGCGTGGAGCAAAAAAAAAAAAGAAAGACCAGGAGCATGAAAAGGTGTGAAAAATGCGACGAGCATGAAAAGTTGTGAAAAATGCGAGGAGCATGAAGAGGTGTGAAAAATGCGAGGAGCATGAAAAGGTGTGAAAAATGCGAGGAGCAAAAAAAAAAAAAAAGACCAGGAGCATGAAAAGGTGTGAAAAATGCGAGGAGCAAAAAAAAAAAAAAAAAAGAAAAGAAAGACCAGGAGCATGAAAAGGTGTGAAAAATGCGAGGAGAAAAAAAAAAAAAAGACCAGGAGCATGAAAAGGTGTGAAAAATGCGAGGAGCAAAAAAAAAAAAAAAAAAAAAAAAAAAAAGACCAGGAGCATGAAAAGGTGTGAAAAATGCGGGGAGCAAAAAAAAAAAAAAGAAAGACCAGGAGCATAAAAAGGTGTGAAAAATGCGACGAGCATGAAAAGTTGTGAAAAATGCGAGGAGCATGAAGAGGTGTGAAAAATGCGAGGAGCAAAAAAAAAAAAAAAAGACCAGGAGCATGAAAAGGTGTGAAAAATGCGAGGAAAAAAAAAAAAAAAGACCAGGAATATGAAAAGGTGTGAAAAATGCGAGGAGCCAAAAAAAAAAAAAGAAAAAAGAAAGACCAGGAGCATGAAAAGGTGTGAAAAATTCGAGGAGCAAAAAAAAAAAAAGAAAGACCAGGAGCATGAAAAGGTGTGAAAAATGAGATGAGTAAAAAAAAAAAAAAAAAAAAGGAAGACCAGGAGCATGAAAAGGTGTGAAAAATGCGGGGAGCAAAAAAAAAAAAAAAGAAAGACCAGGAGCATGAAAAGGTGTGAAAAATTCGAGGAGCAAAAAAAAAAAAAAAAAAGACCAGGAGCAAGAAAAGGTGTGAAAAGTGCGAGGAGAAAAAAAAAAAAAAGACCAGGAGCATGAAAAGGTGTGAAAAATGCGAGGAAAAAAAAAAAAAAAGACCAGGAACATGAAAAGGTGTGAAAAATGCGAGGAGCAAAAAAAAAAAAAGAAAGACCAGGAGCATGAAAAGGTGTGAAAAATGCGAGGAGCAAAAAAAAAAAAAAAAAAAAAAAGAAAGACCAGGAGCATGAAAAGGTGTGAAAAATGCGAGGAGAAAAAAAAATACATAAAAAGACCAGGAACATGAAAAGGTGTGAAAAATGCGAGGAGCAAAAAAAAAAAAAAGAAAGAAAGACCAGGAGCATAAAAAGGTGTGAAAAAAGCGACGAGCATGAAAAGTTGTGAAAAATGCGAGGAGCATGAAGAGGTGTGAAAAATTCGAGGAGCAAAAAAAAAAAAAAAGACCAGGAGCATTAAAAGGTGTGAAAAATGCGAGGAAAAAAAAAAAAAAAGACCAGGAACATGAAAAGGTGTGAAAAATGCGAGGAGCAAAAAAAAAAAAAAAAGAAAGAAAGAAAGACCAGGAGCATGAAAAGGTGTGAAAAATGCGAGGAGCAAAAAAAAAAAAAAAAAGACCAGGAGCATGAAAAGGTGTGAAAAATGCGGGGAGCAAAAAAAAAAAAAAAAAGACCAGGAGCATGAAGAGGTGTGAAAAATGCGAGGAGCATGAAAAGGTGTGAAAAATTCGAGGAGCAAAAAAAAAAAAAAAGACCAGGAGCATGAAAAGGTGTGAAAAATGCGGGGAGCAAAAAAAAAAAAAAAAAAAAAAAAGAAAGACCAGGAGCATGAAAAGGTGTGAAAAATGCGGGGAGCAAAAAAAAAAAAAAGAAAGACCAGGAGCATAAAAAGGTGTGAAAAATGGGACGAGCATGAAAAGTTGTGAAAAATGCGAGGAGCATGAAGAGGTGTGAAAAATGCGAGGAGCATGAAAAGGTGTGAAAAATTCGAGGAGCAAAAAAAAAAAAAAAGACCAGGAGCATGAAAGGTGTGAAAAATGCGAGGAAAAAAAAAAAAAAAAGACCAGGAACATGAAAAGGTGTGAAAAATGCGAGGAGCCAAAAAAAAAAAAAAGAAAGAAAGAAAGACCAGGAGCATGAAAAGGTGTGAAAAATGCGAGGAGCAAAAAAAAAAAAAAAGAAAGAAAGACCAGGAGCATGAAAAGGTGTGAAAAATGCGAGGAGCAAAAAAAAAAAAAAGAAATAAAGACCAGGAGCATGAAAAGGTGTGAAAAATGCGAGGAGCCAAAAAAAAAAAAAGAAAGAAAGACCAGGAGCATGAAAAGGTGTGAAAAATTCGAGGAGCAAAAAAAAAAAAAGACCAGGAGCATGAAAAGGTGTGAAAAATGCGAGGAAAAAAAAAAAAAAAAAGACCAGGAACATGAAAAGGTGTGAAAAATGCGAGGAGCAAAAAAAAAAAAAAAAAAAAACAGGAGCATGAAAAGGTGTGAAAAATGCGAGGAGCATGAAAAGGTGTGAAAAATGCGAGGAGCAAAAAAAAAAAAAAAAGAAAGAAAGACCAGGAGCATGAAAAGGTGTGAAAAATGCGAGGAGCAAAAAAAAAAAAAAGAAAGAAAGACCAGGAGCATGAAAAGGTGTGAAAAATGCGAGGAGCAAAAAAAAAAAGAAAGACCAGGAGCATGAAAAGGTGTGAAAAATGCGACGAGCATGAAAAGTTGTGAAAAATGCGAGGAGCATGAAGAGGTGTGAAAAATGCGAGGAGCATGAAAAGGTGTGAAAAATGCGAGGAGCAAAAAAAAAAAAAAAGACCAGGAGCATGAAAAGGTGTGAAAAATGCGAGGAGCAAAAAAAAAAAAAAAAAAAAAAAAAAAAGACCAGGAGCATGAAAAGGTGTGAAAAATGCGGGGAGCAAAAAAAAAAAAAAGAAAGACCAGGAGCATGAAAAGGTGTGAAAAATGCGACGAGCATGAAAAGTTGTGAAAAATGCGAGGAGCATGAAGAGGTGTGAAAAATGCGAGGAGCATGGAAAGGTGTGATAAATTCGAGGAGCAAAAAAAAAAAAAAAGACCAGGAGCATTAAAAGGTGTGAAAAATGCGAGGAAAAAAAAAAAAAAAAGACCAGGAATAAGAAAAGGTGTGAAAAATGCGAGGAGCCAAAAAAAAAAAAAGAAAAAAGAAAGACCAGGAGCATGAAAAGGTGTGAAAAATTCGAGGAGCAAAAAAAAAAAAAGAAAGACCAGGAGCATGAAAAGGTGTGAAAAATGCGAGGAGTAAAAAAAAAAAAAAAAAAAAGGAAGACCAGGAGCATGAAAAGGTGTGAAAAATGCGGGGAGCAAAAAAAAAAAAAAAAAAAGACCAGGAGCATGAAAAGGGGTGAAAAAATCGAGGAGCAAAAAAAAAAAAAAAAAAACCAGGAGCAAGAAAAGGTGTGAAAAGTGCGAGGAGAAAAAAAAAAAAAGACCAGGAGCATGAAAAGGTGTGAAAAATGCGAGGAAAAAAAAAAAAAAAAAGACCAGGAACATGAAAAGGTGTGAAAAATGCGAGGAGCAAAAAAAAAAAAAGAAAGACCAGGAGCATGAAAAGGTGTGAAAAATGCGAGGAGCAAAAAAAAAAAAAAAAAAAAAAAAAAAAGACCAGGAGCATGAAAAGGTGTGAAAAATGCGGGGAGCAAAAAAAAAAAAAAGAAAGACCAGGAGCATGAAAAGGTGTGAAAAATGCGACGAGCATGAAAAGTTGTGAAAAATGCGAGGAGCAAAAAAAAAAAAAAAAAAAAAAAAAAAAGACCAGGAGCATGAAAAGGTGTGAAAAATGCGAGGAGCAAAAAAAAAAAAAAAAGACCAGGAGCATGAAAAGGTGTGAAAAATGCGAGGAGCAAAAAAAAAAAAAAAAAAAAAAGACCAGGAGCATGAAAAGGTGTGAAAAATGCGGGGAGCAAAAAAAAAAAAAAGAAAGACCAGGAGCATAAAAAGGTGTGAAAAATGCGACGAGCATGAAAAGTTGTGAAAAATGCGAGGAGCATGAAGAGGTGTGAAAAATGCGAGGAGCATGAAAAGGTGTGATAAATTCGAGGAGCAAAAAAAAAAAAAAAAAGACCAGGAGCATTAAAAGGTGTGAAAAATGCGAGCAAAAAAAAAAAAACAGACCAGGAATATGAAAAGGTGTGAAAAATGCGAGGAGCCAAAAAAAAAAAAAGAAAAAAGAAAGACCAGGAGCATGAAAAGGTGTGAAAAATTCGAGGAGCAAAAAAAAAAAAAGAAAGACCAGGAGCATGAAAAGGTGTGAAAAATGCGAGGAGTTAAAAAAAAAAAAAAAAAAAGGAAGACCAGGAGCATGAAAAGGTGTGAAAAATGCGGGGAGCAAAAAAAAAAAAAAAGAAAGACCAGGAGCATGAAAAGGTGTGAAAAATTCGAGGAGCAAAAAAAAAAAAAAAAAAAGACCAGGAGCAAGAAAAGGTGTGAAAAATGCGAGGAGAAAAAAAAAAAAAAAAAAAAAAGAAAGACCAGGAGCATGAAAAGGTGTGAAAAATGCGAGGAGAAAAAAAAATACATAAAAAGACCAGGAACATGAAAAGGTGTGAAAAATGCGAGGAGCAAAAAAAAAAAAAAGAAAGAAAGACCAGGAGCATAAAAAGGTGTGAAAAATGCGACGTTAATGAAAAGTTGTGAAAAATGCGAGGAGCATGAAGAGGTGTGAAAAATTCGAGGAGCAAAAAAAAAAAAAAAGACCAGGAGCATTAAAAGGTGTGAAAAATGCGAGGAAAAAAAAAAAAAAAGACCAGGAACATGAAAAGGTGGGAAAAATGCGAGGAGCAAAAAAAAAAAAAAAAGAAAGAAAGAAAGACCAGGAGCATGAAAAGGTGTGAAAAATGCGAGGAGCAAAAAAAAAAAAAGAAAGACCAGGAGCATGAAAAGGTGTGAAAAATGCGAGGAGCAAAAAAAAAAAAAAAAAAAAGGAAGACCAGGAGCATGAAAAGGTGTGAAAAATGCGGGGAGCAAAAAAAAAAAAAAAGAAAGACCAGGAGCATGAAAAGGTGTGAAAAATTCGAGGAGCAAAAAAAAAAAAAGAAAGACCAGGAGCATGAAAAGGTGTGAAAAATGCGAGGAGCAAAAAAAAAAAAAAGAAAGACCAGGAGCATGAAAAGGTGTGAAAAATGCGGGGAGCAAAAAAAAAAAAAAAAAAGAAAGACCAGGAGCATGAAAAGGTGTGAAAAATGCGACGAGCATGAAAAGTTGTGAAAAATGCGAGGAGCATGAAGAGGTGTGAAAAATGCGAGGAGCATGAAAAGGTGTGAAAAATTCGAGGAGCAAAAAAAAAAAAAAGACCAGGAGCATGAAAAGGTGTGAAAAATGCGAGGAGCAAAAAAAAAAAAAAAAAAAAAAAAAAAAGACCAGGAGCATGAAAAGGTGTGAAAAATGCGGGGAGCAAAAAAAAAAAAAAGAAAGACCAGGAGCATGAAAAGGTGTGAAAAATGCGACGAGCATGAAAAGTTGTGAAAAATGCGAGGAGCATGAAGAGGTGTGAAAAATGCGAGGAGCATGAAAAGGTGTGATAAATTCGAGGAGCAAAAAAAAAAAAAAAGACCAGGAGCATTAAAAGGTGTGAAAAATGCGAGGAAAAAAAAAAAAAAAAAGACCAGGAATATGAAAAGGTGTGAAAAATGCGAGGAGCCAAAAAAAAAAAAAAGAAAAAAGAAAGACCAGGAGCATGAAAAGGTGTGAAAAATTCGAGGAGCAAAAAAAAAAAAAGAAAGACCAGGAGCATGAAAAGGTGTGAAAAATGCGAGGAGTTAAAAAAAAAAAAAAAAAAAGAAGACCAGGAGCATGAAAAGGTGTGAAAAATGCGGGGAGAAAAAAAAAAAAAAAAGAAAGACCAGGAGCATGAAAAGGTGTTAAAAATTCGAGGAGCAAAAAAAAAAAAAAAAAAGACCAGGAGCAAGAAAAGGTGTGAAAAATGCGAGGAGAAAAAAAAAAAAAAGACCAGGAGCATGAAAAGGTGTGAAAAATGCGAGGAGAAAAAAAAAAAAAAGACCAGGAACATGAAAAGGTGTGAAAAATGCGAGGAGCAAAAAAAAAAAAAGAAAGACCAGGAGCATGAAAAGGTGTGAAAAATGCGAGGAGCAAAAAAAAAAAAAAAAAAAAAAAAGAAAGACCAGGAGCATGAAAAGGTGTGAAAAATGCGAGGAGAAAAAAAAATACATAAAAAGACCAGGAACATGAAAAGGTGTGAAAAATGCGAGGAGCAAAAAAAAAAAAAGAAAGACCAGGAGCATGAAAAGGTGTGAAAAATGCGAGGAGTAAAAAAAAAAAAAAAAAAAAGGAAGACCAGGAGCATGAAAAGGTGTGAAAAATGCGAGGAGTAAAAAAAAAAAAAAAAAAAAGGAAGACCAGGAGCATAAAAAGGTGTGAAAAATGCGACGAGCATGAAAAGTTGTGAAAAATGCGAGGAGCATGAAGAGGTGTGAAAAATTCGAGGAGCAAAAAAAAAAAAAAAGACCAGGAGCATTAAAAGGTGGGAAAAATGCGAGGAAAAAAAAAAAAAAAAAACCAGGAAAAAGAAAAGGTGAGAAAAAAGCGAGGAGCCAAAAAAAAAAAAAAAAAAAGAAAGAAAGACCAGGAGCATGAAAAGGTGTGAAAAATGCGAGGAGCAAAAAAAAAAAAAGAAAGACCAGGAGCATGAAAAGGTGTGAAAAATGCGAGGAGCAAAAAAAAAAAAAAAAAAAAGGAAGACCAGGAGCATGAAAAGGTGTGAAAAATGCGGGGAGCAAAAAAAAAAAAAAAGAAAGACCAGGAGCATGAAAAGGTGTGAAAAATTCGAGGAGCAAAAAAAAAAAAAGAAAGACCAGGAGCATGAAAAGGTGTGAAAAATGCGAGGAGCAAAAAAAAAAAAAAGAAAGACCAGGAGCATGAAAAGGTGTGAAAAATGCGGGGAGCAAAAAAAAAAAAAAAAAGAAAGACCAGGAGCATGAAAAGGTGTGAAAAATGCGACGAGCATGAAAAGTTGTGAAAAATGCGAGGAGCATGAAGAGGTGTGAAAAATGCGAGGAGCATGAAAAGGTGTGAAAAATTCGAGGAGCAAAAAAAAAAAAAAGACCAGGAGCATGAAAAGGTGTGAAAAATGCGAGGAGCAAAAAAAAAAAAAAAAAAAAAAAAAAAAGAAAGACCAGGAGCATGAAAAGGTGTGAAAAATGCGGGGAGCAAAAAAAAAAAAAAGAAAAACCAGGAGCATAAAAAGGTGTGAAAAATGCGAGGAGCATGAAAAGGTGTGAAAAATGCGAGGAGCATGAAAAGGTGTGAAAAATGCGAGGAGCAAAAAAAAAAAAAAAAGACCAGGAGCATGAAAAGGTGTGAAAAATGCGAGGAAAAAAACAAAAAAAAGACCAGGAATATGAAAAGGTGTGAAAAATGCGAGGAGCCAAAAAAAAAAAAAGAAAAAAGAAAGACCAGGAGCATGAAAAGGTGTGAAAAATTCGAGGAGCAAAAAAAAGAAAGACCAGGAGCATGAAAAGGTGTGAAAAATGCGAGGAGTTAAAAAAAAAAAAAAAAAAGGAAGACCAGGAGCATGAAAAGGTGTGAAAAATGCGGGGAGCAAAAAAAAAAAAAAAGAAAGACCAGGAGCATGAAAAGGTGTGAAAAATTCGAGGAGCAAAAAAAAAAAAAAAAAAGACCAGGAGCAAGAAAAGGTGTGAAAAAAGCGAGGAGAAAAAAAAAAAAAAGACCAGGAGCATGAAAAGGGGGGAAAAATGCGAGGAAAAAAAAAAAAAAAAAAGACCAGGAACATGAAAAGGTGTGAAAAATGCGAGGAGCAAAAAAAAAAAAAAAAAGACCAGGAGCATGAAAAGGTGTGAAAAATGCGAGGAGCAAAAAAAAAAAAAAGAAAGAAAGACCAGGAGCATGAAAAGGGGGGAAAAAAGCGACGAGCATGAAAAGTTGTGAAAAATGCGAGGAGCATGAAGAGGTGTGAAAAATTCGAGGAGCAAAAAAAAAAAAAAAGACCAGGAGCATGAAAAGGTGTGAAAAATGCGAGGAAAAAAAAAAAAAAAGACCAGGAACATGAAAAGGTGTGAAAAATGCGAGGAGCCAAAAAAAAAAAAAAAGAAAGAAAGAAAGACCAGGAGCATGAAAAGGTGTGAAAAATGCGAGGAGCAAAAAAAAAAAAAAAAAGACCAGGAGCAAGAAAAGGTGTGAAAAATGCGAGGAGCAAAAAAAAAAAAAAAAAAAAGGAAGACCAGGAGCATGAAAAGGTGTGAAAAATGCGGGGAGCAAAAAAAAAAAAAAGAAAGACCAGGAGCATGAAAAGGTGTGAAAAATTCGAGGAGCAAAAAAAAAAAAAGAAAGACCAGGAGCATGAAAAGGTGTGAAAAATGCGAGGAGCAAAAAAAAAAAAAAGAAAGACCAGGAGCATGAAAAGGTGTGAAAAATGCGGGGAGCAAAAAAAAAAAAAAAAAGAAAGACCAGGAGCATGAAAAGGTGTGAAAAATGCGACGAGCATGAAAAGTTGTGAAAAAAGCGAGGAGCATGAAGAGGTGTGAAAAATGCGAGTAGCATGAAAAGGTGTGAAAAATTCGAGGAGCAAAAAAAAAAAAAAAAAAAGACCAGGAGCATGAAATGGTGTGAAAAATTCGAGGAGCATGAAAAGGTGTGAAAAATGCGAGGAGCCAAAAAAAAAAAAAAAGAAAGAAAGAAAGACCAGGAGCATGAAAAGGTGTGAAAAATGCGAGGAGCAAAAAAAAAAAAAAGAAAGACCAGGAGCATGAAAAGGTGTGAAAAATGCGAGGAGCATGAAAAGGTGTGAAAAATGCGAGGAGCAAAAAAAAAAAAAGAAAGACCAGGAGCATGAAAAGGTGTGAAAAATGCGGGGAGCAAAAAAAAAAAAAAAAAGAAAGACCAGGAGCATGAAAAGGTGTGAAAAATGCGACGAGCATGAAAAGTTGTGAAAAATGCGAGGAGCATGAAGAGGTGTGAAAAATGCGAGGAGAAAAAAAAAATAATAAAAAGACCAGGAACATGAAAAGGTGTGAGAAATGCGAGGAGCATGAAAAGGTGTGAAAAATTCGAGGAGCAAAAAAAAAAAAAAGACCAGGAGCATTAAAAGGTGTGAAAAATGCGAGGAAAAAAAAAAAAAAAAAGACCAGGAACATGAAAAGGTGTGAAAAATGCGAGGAGCAAAAAAAAAAAAAAAGGAAGACCAGGAGCATGAAAAGGTGTGAAAAAAGCGAGGAGCAAGAAAAGGTGTGAAAAATGCGAGGAGCAAAAAAAAAAAAAAAAGAAAGAAAGACCAGGAGCATGAAAAGGTGTGAAAAATGCGAGGAGCAAAAAAAAAAAAAAGAAAGAAAGACCAGGAGCATGAAAAGGTGTGAAAAATGCGAGGAGCAAAAAAAAAAAAGAAAGACCAGGAGCATGAAAAGGTGTGAAAAATGCGACGAGCATGAAAAGTTGTGAAAAATGCGAGGAGCATGAAGAGGTGTGAAAAATGCGAGGAGCATGAAAAGGTGTGAAAAATGCGAGGAGCAAAAAAAAAAAAAAAGACCAGGAGCAAGAAAAGGTGTGAAAAATGCGAGGAGCAAAAAAAAAAAAAAAAAAGAAAAGAAAGACCAGGAGCATGAAAAGGTGTGAAAAATGCGAGGAGAAAAAAAAAAAAAAGACCAGGAGCATGAAAAGGTGTGAAAAATGCGAGGAGCAAAAAAAAAAAAAAAAAAAAAAAAAAAAGACCAGGAGCATGAAAAGGTGTGAAAAATGCGGGGAGAAAAAAAAAAAAAAAGAAAGACCAGGAGCATAAAAAGGTGTGAAAAATGCGACGAGCATGAAAAGTTGTGAAAAATGCGAGGAGCATGAAGAGGTGTGAAAAATGCGAGGAGCAAAAAAAAAAAAAAAAGACCAGGAGCATTAAAAGGTGTGAAAAATGCGAGGAAAAAAAAAAAAAAAGACCAGGAATATGAAAAGGTGTGAAAAATGCGAGGAGCAAAAAAAAAAAAAAAGAAAAAAGAAAGACCAGGAGCATGAAAAGGTGTGAAAAATTCGAGGAGCAAAAAAAAAAAAAAGAAAGACCAGGAGCATGAAAAGGTGTGAAAAATGAGAGGAGTAAAAAAAAAAAAAAAAAAAAGGAAGACCAGGAGCATGAAAAGGTGTGAAAAATGCGGGGAGCAAAAAAAAAAAAAAAGAAAGACCAGGAGCATGAAAAGGTGTGAAAAATTCGAGGAGCAAAAAAAAAAAAAAAAAAGACCAGGAGCAAGAAAAGGTGTGAAAAGTGCGAGGAGAAAAAAAAAAAAAGACCAGGAGCATGAAAAGGTGTGAAAAATGCGAGGAAAAAAAAAAAAAAAGACCAGGAACATGAAAAGGTGTGAAAAATGCGAGGAGCAAAAAAAAAAAAAGAAAGACCAGGAGCATGAAAAGGTGTGAAAAATGCGAGGAGCAAAAAAAAAAAAAAAAAAAAAAGAAAGACCAGGAGCATGAAAAGGTGTGAAAAATGCGAGGAGAAAAAAAAATACATAAAAAGACCAGGAACATGAAAAGGTGTGAAAAATGCGAGGAGCAAAAAAAAAAAAAAGAAAGAAAGACCAGGAGCATAAAAAGGTGTGAAAAAAGCGACGAGCATGAAAAGTTGTGAAAAATGCGAGGAGCATGAAGAGGTGTGAAAAATTCGAGGAGCAAAAAAAAAAAAAAAGACCAGGAGCATTAAAAGGTGTGAAAAATGCGAGGAAAAAAAAAAAAAAAGACCAGGAACATGAAAAGGTGTGAAAAATGCGAGGAGCCAAAAAAAAAAAAAAAGAAAGAAAGAAAGACCAGGAGCATGAAAAGGTGTGAAAAATGCGAGGAGCAAAAAAAAAAAAAAAAAGACCAGGAGCATGAAAAGGTGTGAAAAATGCGGGGAGCAAAAAAAAAAAAAAAAAGACCAGGAGCATGAAGAGGTGTGAAAAATGCGAGGAGCATGAAAAGGTGTGAAAAATTCGAGGAGCAAAAAAAAAAAAAAAGACCAGGAGCATGAAAAGGTGTGAAAAATGCGGGGAGCAAAAAAAAAAAAAAAAAAAAAAAGAAAGACCAGGAGCATGAAAAGGTGTGAAAAATGCGGGGAGCAAAAAAAAAAAAAAGAAAGACCAGGAGCATAAAAAGGTGTGAAAAATGCGACGAGCATGAAAAGTTGTGAAAAATGCGAGGAGCATGAAGAGGTGTGAAAAATGCGAGGAGCATGAAAAGGTGTGAAAAATTCGAGGAGCAAAAAAAAAAAAAAAGACCAGGAGCATAAAAGGTGTGAAAAATGCGAGGAAAAAAAAAAAAAAAGACCAGGAACATGAAAAGGTGTGAAAAATGCGAGGAGCCAAAAAAAAAAAAAAGAAAGAAAGAAAGACCAGGAGCATGAAAAGGTGTGAAAAATGCGAGGAGCAAAAAAAAAAAAAAAGAAAGAAAGACCAGGAGCATGAAAAGGTGTGAAAAATGCGAGGAGCAAAAAAAAAAAAAAGAAATAAAGACCAGGAGCATGAAAAGGTGTGAAAAATGCGAGGAGCAAAAAAAAAAAAGAAAGACCAGGAGCATGAAAAGGTGTGAAAAATGCGACGAGCATGAAAAGTTGTGAAAAATGCGAGGAGCATGAAGAGGTGTGAAAAATGCGAGGAGAAAAAAAAAATAATAAAAAGACCAGGAACATGAAAAGGTGTGAGAAATGCGAGGAGCATGAAAAAGTGTGAAAAATTCGAGGAGCAAAAAAAAAAAAAGACCAGGAGCATGAAAAGGTGTGAAAAATGCGAGGAAAAAAAAAAAAAAAAGACCAGGAACATGAAAAGGTGTGAAAAATGCGAGGAGCAAAAAAAAAAAAAAAAAAAAGGAAGACCAGGAGCATGAAAAGGTGTGAAAAATGCGAGGAGCATGAAAAGGTGTGAAAAATGCGAGGAGCAAAAAAAAAAAAAAAAGAAAGAAAGACCAGGAGCATGAAAAGGTGTGAAAAATGCGAGGAGCAAAAAAAAAAAAAAGAAAGAAAGACCAGGAGCATGAAAAGGTGTGAAAAATGCGAGGAGCAAAAAAAAAAAAGAAAGACCAGGAGCATGAAAAGGTGTGAAAAATGCGACGAGCATGAAAAGTTGTGAAAAATGCGAGGAGCATGAAGAGGTGTGAAAAATGCGAGGAGCATGAAAAGGTGTGAAAAATGCGAGGAGCAAAAAAAAAAAAAAAGACCAGGAGCATGAAAAGGTGTGAAAAATGCGAGGAGCAAAAAAAAAAAAAAAAAAAAAAAAAAAAAACCAGGAGAAAGAAAAGGTGTGAAAAATGCGGGGAGCAAAAAAAAAAAAAAGAAAGACCAGGAGCATAAAAAGGTGTGAAAAATGCGACGAGCATGAAAAGTTGTGAAAAATGCGAGGAGCATGAAGAGGTGTGAAAAATGCGAGGAGCATGAAAAGGTGTGAAAAAATCGAGGAGCAAAAAAAAAAAAAAAAAAAACCAGGAGCAAGAAAAGGTGGGAAAAGTGCGAGGAGAAAAAAAAAAAAAGACCAGGAGCATGAAAAGGTGTGAAAAATGCGAGGAAAAAAAAAAAAAAAGACCAGGAACATGAAAAGGTGTGAAAAATGCGAGGAGCAAAAAAAAAAAAAGAAAGACCAGGAGCATGAAAAGTTGTGAAAAATGCGAGGAGCAAAAAAAAAAAAAAAAAAAACCAGGAGCAAGAAAAGGTGTGAAAAAAGCGAGGAGAAAAAAAAAAAAAGACCAGGAGCATGAAAAGGTGTGAAAAATGCGAGGAGAAAAAAAAAAAAAAGACCAGGAACATGAAAAGGTGTGAAAAATGCGAGGAGCAAAAAAAAAAAAAGAAAGACCAGGAGCATGAAAAGGTGTGAAAAATGCGAGGAGCAAAAAAAAAAAAAAAAAAAAAAGAAAGACCAGGAGCATGAAAAGGTGTGAAAAATGCGAGGAGCAAAAAAAAAAAAAAAAAAAAAAGAAAGACCAGGAGCATAAAAAGGTGTGAAAAAAGCGACGAGCATGAAAAGTTGTGAAAAATGCGAGGAGCATGAAGAGGTGTGAAAAATTCGAGGAGCAAAAAAAAAAAAAAAGACCAGGAGCATAAAAGGTGTGAAAAATGCGAGGAAAAAAAAAAAAAAAAAGACCAGGAACATGAAAAGGTGTGAAAAATGCGAGGAGCCAAAAAAAAAAAAAAGAAAGAAAGAAAGACCAGGAGCATGAAAAGGTGTGAAAAATGCGAGGAGCAAAAAAAAAAAAAAAGAAAGAAAGACCAGGAGCATGAAAAGGTGTGAAAAATGCGGGGAGCAAAAAAAAAAAAAAAGAAAGACCAGGAGCATAAAAAGGTGTGAAAAATGCGACGAGCATGAAAAGTTGTGAAAAATGCGAGGAGCATGAAGAGGTGTGAAAAATGCGAGGAGCATGAAAAGGTGTGAAAAATTCGAGGAGCAAAAAAAAAAAAAAAGACCAGGAGCATAAAAGGTGTGAAAAATGCGAGGAAAAAAAAAAAAAAAAAAGACCAGGAACATGAAAAGGTGTGAAAAATGCGAGGAGCCAAAAAAAAAAAAAAGAAAGAAAGAAAGACCAGGAGCATGAAAAGGTGTGAAAAATGCGAGGAGCAAAAAAAAAAAAGAAAGACCAGGAGCATGAAAAGGTGTGAAAAATGCGACGAGCATGAAAAGTTGTGAAAAATGCGAGGAGCATGAAGAGGTGTGAAAAATGCGAGGAGAAAAAAAAAATAATAAAAAGACCAGGAACATGAAAAGGTGTGAGAAATGCGAGGAGCATGAAAAAGTGTGAAAAATTCGAGGAGCAAAAAAAAAAAAAGACCAGGAGCATGAAAAGGTGTGAAAAATGCGAGGAAAAAAAAAAAAAAAAAGACCAGGAACATGAAAAGGTGTGAAAAATGCGAGGAGCAAAAAAAAAAAAAAAAAAAAGGAAGACCAGGAGCATGAAAAGGTGTGAAAAATGCGAGGAGCAAGAAAAGGCGAGAAAAAAGCGAGGAGCAAAAAAAAAAAAAAAAGAAAGAAAGACCAGGAGCATGAAAAGGTGTGAAAAATGCGAGGAGCAAAAAAAAAAAAAAGAAAGAAAGACCAGGAGCATGAAAAGGTGTGAAAAATGCGAGGAGCAAAAAAAAAAAAAAAGACCAGGAGCATGAAAAGGTGTGAAAAACGCGAGAAGCAAAAAAAAAAAAAAAAAAAGACCAGGAGCAAGAAAAGGTGTGAAAAATGCGAGGAGAAAAAAAAAAAAAAAAAAAAAAAGAAAGACCAGGAGCATGAAAAGGTGTGAAAAATGCGAGGAGAAAAAAAAATACATAAAAAGACCAGGAACATGAAAAGGTGTGAAAAATGCGAGGAGCAAAAAAAAAAAAAAGAAAGAAAGACCAGGAGCATAAAAAGGTGTGAAAAATGCGACGATAATGAAAAGTTGTGAAAAATGCGAGGAGCATGAAGAGGTGTGAAAAATTCGAGGAGCAAAAAAAAAAAAAAAGACCAGGAGCATTAAAAGGTGTGAAAAATGCGAGGAAAAAAAAAAAAAAGACCAGGAACATGAAAAGGTGTGAAAAATGCGAGGAGCCAAAAAAAAAAAAAAAAGAAAGAAAGAAAGACCAGGAGCATGAAAAGGTGTGAAAAATGCGGGGAGCAAAAAAAAAAAAAAAAAGAAAGACCAGGAGCATGAAAAGGTGTGAAAAATGCGACGAGCATGAAAAGTTGTGAAAAATGCGAGGAGCATGAAGAGGTGTGAAAAATGCGAGGAGCATGAAAAGGTGTGAAAAATTCGAGGAGCAAAAAAAAAAAAAAGACCAGGAGCATGAAAAGGTGTGAAAAATGCGAGGAGCAAAAAAAAAAAAAAAAAAAAAAAAAAAGACCAGGAGCATGAAAAGGTGTGAAAAATGCGAGGAGCAAAAAAAAAAAAAAGAAAGACCAGGAGCATAAAAAGGTGTGAAAAATGCGACGAGCATGAAAAGTTGTGAAAAATGCGAGGAGCATGAAGAGGTGTGAAAAATGCGAGGAGCATGAAAAGGTGTGATAAATTCGAGGAGCAAAAAAAAAAAAAAAGACCAGGAGCATTAAAAGGTGTGAAAAATGCGAGGAAAAAAAAAAAAAAAAGACCAGGAATATGAAAAGGTGTGAAAAATGCGAGGAGCCAAAAAAAAAAAAAGAAAAAAGAAAGACCAGGAGCATGAAAAGGTGTGAAAAATTCGAGGAGCAAAAAAAAAAAAAGAAAGACCAGGAGCATGAAAAGGTGTGAAAAATGCGAGGAGTTAAAAAAAAAAAAAAAAAAAGGAAGACCAGGAGCATGAAAAGGTGTGAAAAATGCGGGGAGCAAAAAAAAAAAAAAAGAAAGACCAGGAGCATGAAAAGGTGTGAAAAATTCGAGGAGCAAAAAAAAAAAAAAAAAAGACCAGGAGCAAGAAAAGGTGTGAAAAAAGCGAGGAGAAAAAAAAAAAAAAGACCAGGAGCATGAAAAGGTGTGAAAAATGCGAGGAAAAAAAAAAAAAAAAAGACCAGGAACATGAAAAGGTGTGAAAAATGCGAGGAGCAAAAAAAAAAAAAGAAAGACCAGGAGCATGAAAAGGTGTGAAAAATGCGAGGAGCAAAAAAAAAAAAAAAAAAAAAAAGAAAGACCAGGAGCATGAAAAGGTGTGAAAAATGCGGGGAGCAAAAAAAAAAAAAAAAAGAAAGACCAGGAGCATGAAAAGGTGTGAAAAATGCGACGAGCATGAAAAGTTGTGAAAAATGCGAGGAGCATGAAGAGGTGTGAAAAATGCGAGGAGCATGAAAAGGTGTGAAAAATTCGAGGAGCAAAAAAAAAAAAAAGACCAGGAGCATGAAAAGGTGTGAAAAATGCGAGGAGCAAAAAAAAAAAAAAAAAAAAAAAAAAAAAAGACCAGGAGCATGAAAAGGTGTGAAAAATGCGGGGAGCAAAAAAAAAAAAAAAGAAAGACCAGGAGCATAAAAAGGTGTGAAAAATGCGACGAGCATGAAAAGTTGTGAAAAATGCATGGAGCATGAAGAGGTGTGAAAAATGCGAGGAGCATGAAAAGGTGTGATAAATTCGAGGAGCAAAAAAAAAAAAAAAGACCAGGAGCATTAAAAGGTGTGAAAAATGCGAGGAAAAAAAAAAAAAAAAGACCAGGAATATGAAAAGGTGTGAAAAATGCGAGGAGCCAAAAAAAAAAAAAGAAAAAAGAAAGACCAGGAGCATGAAAAGGTGTGAAAAATTCGAGGAGCAAAAAAAAGAAAGACCAGGAGCATGAAAAGGTGTGAAAAATGCGAGGAGTTAAAAAAAAAAAAAAAAAGGAAGACCAGGAGCATGAAAAGGTGTGAAAAATGCGGGGAGCAAAAAAAAAAAGAAAGAAAGACCAGGAGCATGAAAAGGTGTGAAAAATGCGAGGAGCAAAAAAAAAAAAAAAAAAGACCAGGAGCAAGAAAAGGTGTGAAAAATGCGAGGAGAAAAAAAAAAAAAAGACCAGGAGCATGAAAAGGTGTGAAAAATGCGAGGAGCAAAAAAAAAAAAAGAAAGACCAGGAGCATGAAAAGGTGTGAAAAATGCGAGGAGCATGAAATGGTGTGAAAAATGCGAGGAGCAAAAAAAAAAAAAGAAAGACCAGGAGCATGAAAAGGTGTGAAAAATGCGAGGAGCAAAAAAAAAAAAAAAAAAAAAAAAGAAAGACCAGGAGCATGAAAAGGTGTGAAAAATGCGACGAGCATGAAAAGTTGTGAAAAATGCGAGGAGCATGAAGAGGTGTGAAAAATGCGAGGAGAAAAAAAAAATAATAAAAAGACCAGGAACATGAAAAGGTGTGAGAAATGCGAGGAGCATGAAAAGGTGTGAAAAATTCGAGGAGCAAAAAAAAAAAAAAGACCAGGAGCATTAAAAGGTGTGAAAAATGCGAGGAAAAAAAAAAAAAAAAAGACCAGGAGCATGAAAAGGTGTGAAAAATGCGAGGAGCAAAAAAAAAAAAAAAAAAAAGGAAGACCAGGAGCATGAAAAGGTGTGAAAAATGCGAGGAGCATGAAAAGGTGTGAAAAATGCGAGGAGCAAAAAAAAAAAAAAAAGAAAGAAAGACCAGGAGCATGAAAAGGTGTGAAAAATGCGAGGAGCAAAAAAAAAAAAAAGAAAGAAAGACCAGGAGCATGAAAAGGTGTGAAAAATGCGAGGAGCAAAAAAAAAAAAAGAAAGACCAGGAGCATGAAAAGGTGTGAAAAATGCGACGAGCATGAAAAGTTGTGAAAAATGCGAGGAGCATGAAGAGGTGTGAAAAATGCGAGGAGCATGAAAAGGTGTGAAAAATGCGAGGAGCAAAAAAAAAAAAAAAGACCAGGAGCATGAAAAGGTGTGAAAAATGCGAGGAGCAAAAAAAAAAAAAAAAAAGAAAAGAAAGACCAGGAGCATGAAAAGGTGTGAAAAATGCGAGGAGAAAAAAAAAAAAAAGACCAGGAGCATGAAAAGGTGTGAAAAATGCGAGGAGCAAAAAAAAAAAAAAAAAAAAAAAAAAGACCAGGAGCATGAAAAGGTGTGAAAAATGCGGGGAGCAAAAAAAAAAAAAAGAAAGACCAGGAGCATAAAAAGGTGTGAAAAATGCGACGAGCATGAAAAGTTGTGAAAAATGCGAGGAGCATGAAGAGGTGTGAAAAATGCGAGGAGCATGAAAAGGTGTGATAAATTCGAGGAGCAAAAAAAAAAAAAAGACCAGGAGCATTAAAAGGTGTGAAAAAAGCGAGGAAAAAAAAAAAAAAAGACCAGGAACATGAAAAGGTGTGAAAAATGCGAGGAGCCAAAAAAAAAAAAAGAAAAAAGAAAGACCAGGAGCATGAAAAGGTGTGAAAAATTCGAGGAGCAAAAAAAAGAAAAGAAAGACCAGGAGCATGAAAAGGTGTGAAAAATGAGAGGAGTAAAAAAAAAAAAAAAAAAAAAGGAAGACCAGGAGCATGAAAAGGTGTGAAAAATGCGGGGAGCAAAAAAAAAAAAAAAGAAAGACCAGGAGCATGAAAAGGTGTGAAAAATTCGAGGAGCAAAAAAAAAAAAAAAAAAGACCAGGAGCAAGAAAAGGTGTGAAAAGTGCGAGGAGAAAAAAAAAAAAAGACCAGGAGCATGAAAAGGTGTGAAAAATGCGAGGAAAAAAAAAAAAAAAGACCAGGAACATGAAAAGGTGTGAAAAATGCGAGGAGCAAAAAAAAAAAAAGAAAGACCAGGAGCATGAAAAGGTGTGAAAAATGCGAGGAGCAAAAAAAAAAAAAAAAAAAAAAAGAAAGACCAGGAGCATGAAAAGGTGTGAAAAATGCGACGAGCATGAAAAGTTGTGAAAAATGCGAGGAGCATGAAGAGGTGTGAAAAATGCGAGGAGCATGAAAAGGTGTGAAAAATGCGAGGAGCAAAAAAAAAAAAAAAGACCAGGAGCATGAAAAGGTGTGAAAAAAGCGAGGAGGAAAAAAAAAAAAAAAAAAAAAAAAAAAAGACCAGGAGCATGAAAAGGTGTGAAAAATGCGGGGAGCAAAAAAAAAAAAAAGAAAGACCAGGAGCATAAAAAGGTGTGAAAAATGCGACGAGCATGAAAAGTTGTGAAAAATGCGAGGAGCATGAAGAGGTGTGAAAAATGCGAGGAGCATGAAAAGGTGTGATAAATTCGAGGAGCAAAAAAAAAAAAAAAGACCAGGAGCATTAAAAGGTGTGAAAAATGCGAGGAAAAAAAAAAAAAAAAGACCAGGAATATGAAAAGGTGTGAAAAATGCGAGGAGCCAAAAAAAAAAAAAGAAAAAAGAAAGACCAGGAGCATGAAAAGGTGTGAAAAATTCGAGGAGCAAAAAAAAAAAAGGAAGACCAGGAGCATGAAAAGGTGTGAAAAATGCGGGAAGCAAAAAAAAAAAAAAAAGAAAGACCAGGAGCATGAAAAGGTGTGAAAAATTCGAGGAGCAAAAAAAAAAAAAAAAAAGACCAGGAGCAAGAAAAGGTGTGAAAAATGCGAGGAGAAAAAAAAAAAAAAGACCAGGAGCATGAAAAGGTGTGAAAAATGCGAGGAAAAAAAAAAAAAAAAAACCAGGAACATGAAAAGGTGTGAAAAATGCGAGGAGCAAAAAAAAAAAAAGAAAGACCAGGAGCATGAAAAGGTGTGAAAAATGCGAGGAGCAAAAAAAAAAAAAAAAAAAAAAAGAAAGACCAGGAGCAAGAAAAAGGGTGAAAAATGCGAGGAGAAAAAAAAATACATAAAAAGACCAGGAACATGAAAAGGTGTGAAAAATGCGAGGAGCAAAAAAAAAAAAAAGAAAGAAAGACCAGGAGCATAAAAAGGTGTGAAAAATGCGACGAGCATGAAAAGTTGTGAAAAATGCGAGGAGCATGAAGAGGTGTGAAAAATTCGAGGAGCAAAAAAAAAAAAAAAGACCAGGAGCATTAAAAGGTGTGAAAAATGCGAGGAAAAAAAAAAAAAAAGACCAGGAACATGAAAAGGTGTGAAAAATGCGAGGAGCCAAAAAAAAAAAAAAAGAAAGAAAGAAAGACCAGGAGCATGAAAAGGTGTGAAAAATGCGAGGAGCAAAAAAAAAAAAAGAAAGACCAGGAGCATGAAAAGGTGTGAAAAATGCGAGGAGCAAAAAAAAAAAAAAAAAAAAGGAAGACCAGGAGCATGAAAAGGTGTGAAAAATGCGGGGAGCAAAAAAAAAAAAAAAGAAAGACCAGGAGCATGAAAAGGTGTGAAAAATTCGAGGAGCAAAAAAAAAAAAAGAAAGACCAGGAGCATGAAAAGGTGTGAAAAATGCGAGGAGCAAAAAAAAAAAAAAAGAAAGACCAGGAGCATGAAAAGGTGTGAAAAATGCGGGGAGCAAAAAAAAAAAAAAAAAGAAAGACCAGGAGCATGAAAAGGTGTGAAAAATGCGACGAGCATGAAAAGTTGTGAAAAATGCGAGGAGCATGAAGAGGTGTGAAAAATGCGAGGAGCATGAAAAGGTGTGAAAAATTCGAGGAGCAAAAAAAAAAAAAAGACCAGGAGCATGAAAAGGTGTGAAAAATTCGAGGAGCAAAAAAAAAAAAAGAAAGACCAGGAGCATGAAAAGGTGTGAAAAATGAGAGGAGTAAAAAAAAAAAAAAAAAAAAGGAAGACCAGGAGCATGAAAAGGTGTGAAAAATGCGGGGAGCAAAAAAAAAAAAAAAGAAAGACCAGGAGCATGAAAAGGTGTGAAAAATTCGAGGAGAAAAAAAAAAAAAGACCAGGAGCATGAAAAGGTGTGAAAAATGCGAGGAGAAAAAAAAATACATAAAAAGACCAGGAACATGAAAAGGTGTGAAAAATGCGAGGAGCAAAAAAAAAAAAAAGAAAGAAAGACCAGGAGCATAAAAAGGTGTGAAAAAAGCGACGAGCATGAAAAGTTGTGAAAAATGCGAGGAGCATGAAGAGGTGTGAAAAATTCGAGGAGCAAAAAAAAAAAAAAAGACCAGGAGCATTAAAAGGTGTGAAAAATGCGAGGAAAAAAAAAAAAAAAGACCAGGAACATGAAAAGGTGTGAAAAATGCGAGGAGCCAAAAAAAAAAAAAAAAGAAAGAAAGAAAGACCAGGAGCATGAAAAGGTGTGAAAAATGCGAGGAGCAAAAAAAAAAAAAAAAACACCAGGAGCATGAAAAGGTGTGAAAAATGCGAGGAGCAAAAAAAAAAAAAAAAAAAAAAGGAAGACCAGGAGCATGAAAAGGTGTGAAAAATGCGGGGAGCAAAAAAAAAAAAAAAAGAAAGACCAGGAGCATGAAAAGGTGTGAAAAATTCGAGGAGCAAAAAAAAAAAAAGAAAGACCAGGAGCATGAAAAGGTGTGAAAAATGCGAGGAGCAAAAAAAAAAAAAAGAAAGACCAGGAGCATGAAAAGGTGTGAAAAATGCGGGGAGCAAAAAAAAAAAAAAAAAAAAGAAAGACCAGGAGCATGAAAAGGTGTGAAAAATGCGACGAGCATGAAAAGTTGTGAAAAAAGCGAGGAGCATGAAGAGGTGTGAAAAATGCGAGTAGCATAAAAAGGTGTGAAAAATTCGAGGAGCAAAAAAAAAAAAAAAAAAAAGACCAGGAGCATGAAATGGTGTGAAAAATTCGAGGAGCATGAAAAGGTGTGAAAAATGCGAGGAGCCAAAAAAAAAAAAAAAGAAAGAAAGAAAGACCAGGAGCATGAAAAGGTGTGAAAAATGCGAGGAGCAAAAAAAAAAAAAGAAAGACCAGGAGCATGAAAAGGTGTGAAAAATGCGAGGAGCATGAAAAGGTGTGAAAAATGCGAGGAGCAAAAAAAAAAAAAGAAAGACCAGGAGCATGAAAAGGTGTGAAAAATGCGAGGAGCAAAAAAAAAAAAAAAAAAAAAAAAGAAAGACCAGGAGCATGAAAAGGTGTGAAAAATGCGAGGAGCATGAAGAGGTGTGAAAAATGCGAGGAGAAAAAAAAAAAAATAAAAAGACCAGGAACATGAAAAGGTGTGAGAAATGCGAGGAGCATGAAAAGGTGTGAAAAATTCGAGGAGCAAAAAAAAAAAAAAGACCAGGAGCATTAAAAGGTGTGAAAAATGCGAGGAAAAAAAAAAAAAAAAGACCAGGAACATGAAAAGGTGTGAAAAATGCGAGGAGCAAAAAAAAAAAAAAAAAAAAGGAAGACCAGGAGCATGAAAAGGTGTGAAAAATGCGAGGAGCATGAAAAGGTGTGAAAAATGCGAGGAGCAAAAAAAAAAAAAAAAAGAAAGAAAGACCAGGAGCATGAAAAGGTGTGAAAAATGCGAGGAGCAAAAAAAAAAAAAAAGAAAGAAAGACCAGGAGCATGAAAAGGTGTGAAAAATGCGAGGAGCAAAAAAAAAAAAAAAAGACCAGGAGCATGAAAAGGTGTGAAAAAAGCGACGAGCATGAAAAGTTGTGAAAAATGCGAGGAGCATGAAGAGGTGTGAAAAATGCGAGGAGCATGAAAAGGTGTGAAAAATGCGAGGAGCAAAAAAAAAAAAAAAAGACCAGGAGCATGAAAAGGTGTGAAAAATGCGAGGAGCAAAAAAAAAAAAAAAAAAGAAAAGAAAGACCAGGAGCATGAAAAGGTGTGAAAAATGCGAGGAAAAAAAAAAAAAAAGACCAGGAGCATGAAAAGGTGTGAAAAATGCGAGGAGCAAAAAAAAAAAAAAAAAAAAAAAAAAAGACCAGGAGCATGAAAAGGTGTGAAAAATGCGGGGAGCAAAAAAAAAAAAAAAGAAAGACCAGGAGCATAAAGAGGTGTGAAAAATGCGACGAGCATGAAAAGTTGTGAAAAATGCGAGGAGCATGAAGAGGTGTGAAAAATGCGAGGAGCATGAAAAGGTGTGATAAATTCGAGGAGCAAAAAAAAAAAAAAAGACCAGGAGCATTAAAAGGTGTGAAAAATGCGAGGAAAAAAAAAAAAAAAGACCAGGAATATGAAAAGGTGTGAAAAATGCGAGGAGCAAAAAAAAAAAAAGAAAGACCAGGAGCATGAAAAGGTGTGAAAAATGCGAGGAGCAAAAAAAAAAAAAAAAAAAAAAGAAAGACCAGGAGCATGAAAAGGTGTGAAAAATGCGACGAGCATGAAAAGTTGTGAAAAATGCGAGGAGCATGAAGAGGTGTGAAAAATGCGAGGAGCATGAAAAGGTGTGAAAAATGCGAGGAGCAAAAAAAAAAAAAAAGACCAGGAGCATGAAAAGGTGTGAAAAATGCGAGGAGCAAAAAAAAAAAAAAAAAAAAAAAAAAAAAGACCAGGAGCATGAAAAGGTGTGAAAAATGCGGGGAGCAAAAAAAAAAAAAAGAAAGACCAGGAGCATGAAAAGGTGTGAAAAATGCGACGAGCATGAAAAGTTGTGAAAAATGCGAGGAGCATGAAGAGGTGTGAAAAATGCGAGGAGCATGAAAAGGTGTGATAAATTCGAGGAGCAAAAAAAAAAAAAAAAAAAACCAGGAGCAAGAAAAGGTGTGAAAAATGCGAGGAGAAAAAAAAAAAAAGACCAGGAGCATGAAAAGGTGTGAAAAATGCGAGGAAAAAAAAAAAAAAAGACCAGGAGCATGAAAAGGTGTGAAAAATGCGAGGAGCAAAAAAAAAAAAAGAAAGACCAGGAGCATGAAAAGGTGTGAAAAATGCGAGGAGCAAAAAAAAAAAAAAAAAAACCAGGAGCAAGAAAAAGTGTGAAAAAAGCGAGGAGAAAAAAAAAAAAAGACCAGGAACATGAAAAGGTGTGAAAAATGCGAGGAAAAAAAAAAAAAAAAGACCAGGAACATGAAAAGGTGTGAAAAATGCGAGGAGCAAAAAAAAAAAAAAGAAAGACCAGGAGCATGAAAAGGTGTGAAAAATGCGAGGAGCAAAAAAAAAAAAAAAAAAAAAAAGAAAGACCAGGAGCATGAAGAGGTGTGAAAAATGCGAGGAGCATGAAAAGGTGTGAAAAATGCGAGGAGCAAAAAAAAAAAAAAAGACCAGGAGCATGAAAAGGTGTGAAAAATGCGAGGAGCAAAAAAAAAAAAAAAAAAGAAAAGAAAGACCAGGAGCATGAAAAGGTGTGAAAAATGCGAGGAGAAAAAAAAAAAAAAGACCAGGAGCATGAAAAGGTGTGAAAAATGCGAGGAGCAAAAAAAAAAAAAAAAAAAAAAAAAAAGACCAGGAGCATGAAAAGGTGTGAAAAATGCGGGGAGCAAAAAAAAAAAAAAGAAAGACCAGGAGCATAAAAAGGTGTGAAAAATGCGACGAGCATGAAAAGTTGTGAAAAATGCGAGGAGCATGAAGAGGTGTGAAAAATGCGAGGAGCATGAAAAGGTGTGATAAATTCGAGGAGCAAAAAAAAAAAAAAAGACCAGGAGCATTAAAAGGTGTGAAAAAAGCGAGGAAAAAAAAAAAAAAAGACCAGGAACATGAAAAGGTGTGAAAAATGCGAGGAGCCAAAAAAAAAAAAAGAAAAAAGAAAGACCAGGAGCATGAAAAGGTGTGAAAAATTCGAGGAGCAAAAAAAAGAAAAGAAAGACCAGGAGCATGAAAAGGTGTGAAAAATGAGAGGAGTAAAAAAAAAAAAAAAAAAAAGGAAGACCAGGAGCATGAAAAGGTGTGAAAAATGCGGGGAGCAAAAAAAAAAAAAAAGAAAGACCAGGAGCATGAAAAGGTGTGAAAAATTCGAGGAGCAAAAAAAAAAAAAAAAAAAGACCAGGAGCAAGAAAAGGTGTGAAAAGTGCGAGGAGAAAAAAAAAAAAAAGACCAGGAGCATGAAAAGGTGTGAAAAATGCGAGGAAAAAAAAAAAAAAAGACCAGGAACATGAAAAGGTGTGAAAAATGCGAGGAGCAAAAAAAAAAAAAGAAAGACCAGGAGCATGAAAAGGTGTGAAAAATGCGAGGAGCAAAAAAAAAAAAAAAAAAAAAAGAAAGACCAGGAGCATGAAAAGGTGTGAAAAATGCGACGAGCATGAAAAGTTGTGAAAAATGCGAGGAGCATGAAGAGGTGTGAAAAATGCGAGGAGCATGAAAAGGTGTGAAAAATGCGAGGAGCAAAAAAAAAAAAAAAAGACCAGGAGCATGAAAAGGTGTGAAAAATGCGAGGAGCAAAAAAAAAAAAAAAAAAAAAAAAAAAAGACCAGGAGCATGAAAAGGTGTGAAAAATGCGGGGAGCAAAAAAAAAAAAAAAGAAAGACCAGGAGCATAAAAAGGTGTGAAAAATGCGACGAGCATGAAAAGTTGTGAAAAATGCGAGGAGCATGAAGAGGTGTGAAAAATGCGAGGAGCATGAAAAGGTGTGATAAATTCGAGGAGCAAAAAAAAAAAAAAAGACCAGGAGCATTAAAAGGTGTGAAAAATGCGAGGAAAAAAAAAAAAAAAAGACCAGGAATATGAAAAGGTGTGAAAAATGCGAGGAGCCAAAAAAAAAAAAAAGAAAAAAGAAAGACCAGGAGCATGAAAAGGTGTGAAAAATTCGAGGAGCAAAAAAAAAAAAGGAAGACCAGGAGCATGAAAAGGTGTGAAAAATGCGGGAAGCAAAAAAAAAAAAAAAAGAAAGACCAGGAGCATGAAAAGGTGTGAAAAATTCGAGGAGCAAAAAAAAAAAAAAAAAAGACCAGGAGCAAGAAAAGGGGAGAAAAAAGCGAGGAGAAAAAAAAAAAAAAGACCAGGAGCATGAAAAGGTGTGAAAAATGCGAGGAAAAAAAAAAAAAAAAAACCAGGAACATGAAAAGGTGTGAAAAATGCGAGGAGCAAAAAAAAAAAAAGAAAGACCAGGAGCATGAAAAGGTGTGAAAAATGCGAGGAGCAAAAAAAAAAAAAAAAAAAAAAAAGAAAGAACAGGAGCAAGAAAAAGGGGGAAAAAAGGGAGGAGAAAAAAAAATACATAAAAAGACCAGGAACATGAAAAGGTGTGAAAAATGCGAGGAGCAAAAAAAAAAAAAAGAAAGAAAGACCAGGAGCATAAAAAGGTGTGAAAAATGCGACGAGCATGAAAAGTTGTGAAAAATGCGAGGAGCATGAAGAGGTGTGAAAAATTCGAGGAGCAAAAAAAAAAAAAAAGACCAGGAGCATTAAAAGGTGTGAAAAATGCGAGGAAAAAAAAAAAAAAAGACCAGGAACATGAAAAGGTGTGAAAAATGCGAGGAGCCAAAAAAAAAAAAAAAGAAAGAAAGAAAGACCAGGAGCATGAAAAGGTGTGAAAAATGCGAGGAGCAAAAAAAAAAAAAGAAAGACCAGGAGCATGAAAAGGTGTGAAAAATGCGAGGAGCAAAAAAAAAAAAAAAAAAAAGGAAGACCAGGAGCATGAAAAGGTGTGAAAAATGCGGGGAGCAAAAAAAAAAAAAAAGAAAGACCAGGAGCATGAAAAGGTGTGAAAAATTCGAGGAGCAAAAAAAAAAAAAGAAAGACCAGGAGCATGAAAAGGTGTGAAAAATGCGAGGAGCAAAAAAAAAAAAAAGAAAGACCAGGAGCATGAAAAGGTGTGAAAAATGCGGGGAGCAAAAAAAAAAAAAAAAAGAAAGACCAGGAGCATGAAAAGGTGTGAAAAATGCGACGAGCATGAAAAGTTGTGAAAAATGCGAGGAGCATGAAGAGGTGTGAAAAATGCGAGGAGCATGAAAAGGTGTGAAAAATTCGAGGAGCAAAAAAAAAAAAAAGACCAGGAGCATGAAAAGGTGTGAAAAATTCGAGGAGCAAAAAAAAAAAAAGAAAGACCAGGAGCATGAAAAGGTGTGAAAAATGAGAGGAGTAAAAAAAAAAAAAAAAAAAAGGAAGACCAGGAGCATGAAAAGGTGTGAAAAATGCGGGGAGCAAAAAAAAAAAAAAAGAAAGACCAGGAGCATGAAAAGGTGTGAAAAATTCGAGGAGCAAAAAAAAAAAAAAAAAAGACCAGGAGCAAGAAAAGGTGTGAAAAGTGCGAGGAGAAAAAAAAAAAAAGACCAGGAGCATGAAAAGGTGTGAAAAATGCGAGGAGAAAAAAAAATACATAAAAAGACCAGGAACATGAAAAGGTGTGAAAAATGCGAGGAGCAAAAAAAAAAAAAAGAAAGAAAGACCAGGAGCATAAAAAGGTGTGAAAAAAGCGACGAGCATGAAAAGTTGTGAAAAATGCGAGGAGCATGAAGAGGTGTGAAAAATTCGAGGAGCAAAAAAAAAAAAAAAGACCAGGAGCATTAAAAGGTGTGAAAAATGCGAGGAAAAAAAAAAAAAAAGACCAGGAACATGAAAAGGTGTGAAAAATGCGAGGAGCCAAAAAAAAAAAAAAAGAAAGAAAGAAAGACCAGGAGCATGAAAAGGTGTGAAAAATGCGAGGAGCAAAAAAAAAAAAAAAAACACCAGGAGCATGAAAAGGTGTGAAAAATGCGAGGAGCAAAAAAAAAAAAAAAAAAAAAGGAAGACCAGGAGCAAGAAAAGGTGTGAAAAATGCGGGGAGCAAAAAAAAAAAAAAAAGAAAGACCAGGAGCATGAAAAGGTGTGAAAAATTCGAGGAGCAAAAAAAAAAAAAGAAAGACCAGGAGCATGAAAAGGTGTGAAAAATGCGAGGAGCAAAAAAAAAAAAAAGAAAGACCAGGAGCATGAAAAGGTGTGAAAAATGCGGGGAGCAAAAAAAAAAAAAAAAAAAGAAAGACCAGGAGCATGAAAAGGGGGGAAAAAAGCGACGAGCATGAAAAGTTGTGAAAAAAGCGAGGAGCATGAAGAGGTGTGAAAAATGCGAGGAGCAAAAAAAGGTGTGAAAAATTCGAGGAGCAAAAAAAAAAAAAAAAAAAGACCAGGAGCATGAAATGGTGTGAAAAATTCGAGGAGCATGAAAAGGTGTGAAAAATGCGAGGAGCCAAAAAAAAAAAAAAAGAAAGAAAGAAAGACCAGGAGCATGAAAAGGTGTGAAAAATGCGAGGAGCAAAAAAAAAAAAAGAAAGACCAGGAGCATGAAAAGGTGTGAAAAATGCGAGGAGCATGAAAAGGTGTGAAAAATGCGAGGAGCAAAAAAAAAAAAAGAAAGACCAGGAGCATGAAAAGGTGTGAAAAATGCGAGGAGCAAAAAAAAAAAAAAAAAAAAAAAAGAAAGACCAGGAGCATGAAAAGGTGTGAAAAATGCGAGGAGCATGAAGAGGTGTGAAAAATGCGAGGAGAAAAAAAAAATAATAAAAAGACCAGGAACATGAAAAGGTGTGAGAAATGCGAGGAGCATGAAAAGGTGTGAAAAATTCGAGGAGCAAAAAAAAAAAAAAGACCAGGAGCATTAAAAGGTGTGAAAAATGCGAGGAAAAAAAAAAAAAAAAGACCAGGAACATGAAAAGGTGTGAAAAATGCGAGGAGCAAAAAAAAAAAAAAAAAAAAGGAAGACCAGGAGCATGAAAAGGTGTGAAAAATGCGAGGAGCATGAAAAGGTGTGAAAAATGCGAGGAGCAAAAAAAAAAAAAAAAGAAAGAAAGACCAGGAGCATGAAAAGGTGTGAAAAATGCGAGGAGCAAAAAAAAAAAAAAGAAAGAAAGACCAGGAGCATGAAAAGGTGTGAAAAATGCGAGGAGCAAAAAAAAAAAAAAAAGACCAGGAGCATGAAAAGGTGTGAAAAATGCGACGAGCATGAAAAGTTGTGAAAAAAGCGAGGAGCAAGAAGAGGTGTGAAAAATGCGAGGAGCATGAAAAGGTGTGAAAAATGCGAGGAGCAAAAAAAAAAAAAAAGACCAGGAGCATGAAAAGGTGTGAAAAATGCGTGGAGCAAAAAAAAAAAAAAAAAAGAAAAGAAAGACCAGGAGCATGAAAAGGTGTGAAAAAAGCGAGGAAAAAAAAAAAAAAAGACCAGGAGCATGAAGAGGTGTGAAAAATGCGAGGAGCATGAAAAGGTGTGATAAATTCGAGGAGCAAAAAAAAAAAAAAAGACCAGGAGCATTAAAAGGTGTGAAAAATGCGAGGAAAAAAAAAAAAAAAAGACCAGGAATATGAAAAGGTGTGAAAAATGCGAGGAGCAAAAAAAAAAAAAGAAAGACCAGGAGCATGAAAAGGTGTGAAAAATGCGAGGAGCAAAAAAAAAAAAAAAAAAAAAAGAAAGACCAGGAGCATGAAAAGGTGTGAAAAATGCGACGAGCATGAAAAGTTGTGAAAAATGCGAGGAGCATGAAGAGGTGTGAAAAATGCGAGGAGCATGAAAAGGTGTGAAAAATGCGAGGAGCAAAAAAAAAAAAAAAGACCAGGAGCATGAAAAGGTGTGAAAAATGCGAGGAGCAAAAAAAAAAAAAAAAAAAAAGACCAGGAGCATGAAAAGGTGTGAAAAATGCGGGGAGCAAAAAAAAAAAAAAGAAAGACCAGGAGCATAAAAAGGTGTGAAAAATGCGACGAGCATGAAAAGTTGTGAAAAATGCGAGGAGCATGAAGAGGTGTGAAAAATGCGAGGAGCATGAAAAGGTGTGAAAAATTCGAGGAGCAAAAAAAAAAAAAAAAAAACCAGGAGCAAGAAAAGGTGTGAAAAGTGCGAGGAGAAAAAAAAAAAAAGACCAGGAGCATGAAAAGGTGTGAAAAATGCGAGGAAAAAAAAAAAAAAAGACCAGGAGCATGAAAAGGTGTGAAAAATGCGAGGAGCAAAAAAAAAAAAAGAAAGACCAGGAGCATGAAAAGGTGTGAAAAATGCGAGGAGCAAAAAAAAAAAAAAAAAAACCAGGAGCAAGAAAAGGAGGGAAAAGTGCGAGGAGAAAAAAAAAAAAAGACCAGGAGCATGAAAAGGTGTGAAAAATGCGAGGAAAAAAAAAAAAAAAAGACCAGGAACATGAAAAGGTGTGAAAAATGCGAGGAGCAAAAAAAAAAAAAGAAAGACCAGGAGCATGAAAAGGTGTGAAAAATGCGAGGAGCAAAAAAAAAAAAAAAAAAAAAAGAAAGACCAGGAGCATGAAAAGGTGTGAAAAATGCGAGGAGAAAAAAAAATACATAAAAAGACCAGGAACATGAAAAGGTGTGAAAAATGCGAGGAGCAAAAAAAAAAAAAAGAAAGAAAGACCAGGAGCATAAAAAGGTGTGAAAAAAGCGACGAGCATGAAAAGTTGTGAAAAATGCGAGGAGCATGAAGAGCTGTGAAAAATTCGAGGAGCAAAAAAAAAAAAAAAGACCAGGAGCATTAAAAGGTGTGAAAAATGCGAGGAAAAAAAAAAAAAAAGACCAGGAACATGAAAAGGTGTGAAAAATGCGAGGAGCCAAAAAAAAAAAAAAAGAAAGAAAGAAAGACCAGGAGCATGAAAAGGTGTGAAAAATGCGAGGAGCAAAAAAAAAAAAAAAAAGACCAGGAGCATGAAAAGGTGTGAAAAATGCGGGGAGCAAAAAAAAAAAAAAAAAGACCAGGAGCATGAAGAGGTGTGAAAAATGCGAGGAGCATGAAAAGGTGTGAAAAATTCGAGGAGCAAAAAAAAAAAAAAAGACCAGGAGCATGAAAAGGTGGGAAAAATGCGGGGAGCAAAAAAAAAAAAAAAAAAAAAAAGAAAGACCAGGAGCATGAAAAGGTGTGAAAAATGCGGGGAGCAAAAAAAAAAAAAAGAAAGACCAGGAGCATAAAAAGGTGTGAAAAATGCGACGAGCATGAAAAGTTGTGAAAAATGCGAGGAGCATGAAGAGGTGTGAAAAATGCGAGGAGCATGAAAAGGTGTGAAAAATTCGAGGAGCAAAAAAAAAAAAAAAGACCAGGAGCATAAAAGGTGTGAAAAATGCGAGGAAAAAAAAAAAAAAAGACCAGGAACATGAAAAGGTGTGAAAAATGCGAGGAGCCAAAAAAAAAAAAAAGAAAGAAAGAAAGACCAGGAGCATGAAAAGGTGTGAAAAATGCGAGGAGCAAAAAAAAAAAAAAAGAAAGAAAGACCAGGAGCATGAAAAGGTGTGAAAAATGCGGGGAGCAAAAAAAAAAAAAAGAAAGACCAGGAGCATAAAAAGGTGTGAAAAATGCGACGAGCATGAAAAGTTGTGAAAAATGCGAGGAGCATGAAGAGGTGTGAAAAATGCGAGGAGCATGAAAAGGTGTGAAAAATTCGAGGAGCAAAAAAAAAAAAAAAGACCAGGAGCATAAAAGGTGTGAAAAATGCGAGGAAAAAAAAAAAAAAAAAGACCAGGAACATGAAAAGGTGTGAAAAATGCGAGGAGCCAAAAAAAAAAAAAAGAAAGAAAGAAAGACCAGGAGCATGAAAAGGTGTGAAAAATGCGAGGAGCAA
This sequence comes from Cervus elaphus, assembly GCF_910594005.1. Lineage (NCBI taxonomy): Eukaryota > Metazoa > Chordata > Mammalia > Artiodactyla > Cervidae > Cervus > Cervus elaphus. The sequence goes on along the minus strand of NW_025316723.1, from coordinate 358,823 downwards.
AAAAAAAAAAGAAAGACCAGGAGCATGAAAAGGTGTGAAAAATGCGACGAGCATGAAAAGTTGTGAAAAATGCGAGGAGCATGAAGAGGTGTGAAAAATGCGAGGAGAAAAAAAAAATAATAAAAAGACCAGGAACATGAAAAGGTGTGAGAAATGCGAGGAGCATGAAAAAGTGTGAAAAATTCGAGGAGCAAAAAAAAAAAAAGACCAGGAGCATGAAAAGGTGTGAAAAATGCGAGGAAAAAAAAAAAAAAAAGACCAGGAACATGAAAAGGTGTGAAAAATGCGAGGAGCAAAAAAAAAAAAAAAAAAAAGGAAGACCAGGAGCATGAAAAGGTGTGAAAAATGCGAGGAGCATGAAAAGGTGTGAAAAATGCGAGGAGCAAAAAAAAAAAAAAAAGAAAGAAAGACCAGGAGCATGAAAAGGTGTGAAAAATGCGAGGAGCAAAAAAAAAAAAAAGAAAGAAAGACCAGGAGCATGAAAAGGTGTGAAAAATGCGAGGAGCAAAAAAAAAAAAAAAGACCAGGAGCATGAAAAGGTGTGAAAAACGCGAGAAGCAAAAAAAAAAAAAAAAAAGACCAGGAGCAAGAAAAGGTGTGAAAAATGCGAGGAGCCAAAAAAAAAAAAAGAAAAAAGAAAGACCAGGAGCATGAAAAGGTTTGAAAAATTCGAGGAGCAAAAAAAAAAAAGGAAGACCAGGAGCATGAAAAGGTGTGAAAAATGCGGGAAGCAAAAAAAAAAAAAAAAAAAAGACCAGGAGCAAGAAAAGGGGGGAAAAATTCGAGGAGCAAAAAAAAAAAAAAAAAAGACCAGGAGCAAGAAAAGGTGTGAAAAATGCGAGGAGAAAAAAAAAAAAAAGACCAGGAGCATGAAAAGGTGAGAAAAATGCGAGGAAAAAAAAAAAAAAAAAACCAGGAACATGAAAAGGTGTGAAAAATGCGAGGAGCAAAAAAAAAAAAAAAAAGACAAGGAGCAAGAAAAGGTGTGAAAAATGCGAGGAGCAAAAAAAAAAAAAAAAAAAAAAAGAAAACCAAGGAGCATGAAAAAGTGTGAAAAATGCGAGGAGAAAAAAAAATACATAAAAAGACCAGGAACATGAAAAGGTGTGAAAAATGCGAGGAGCAAAAAAAAAAAAAAGAAAGAAAGACCAGGAGCATAAAAAGGTGTGAAAAATGCGACGAGCATGAAAAGTTGTGAAAAATGCGAGGAGCATGAAGAGGTGTGAAAAATTCGAGGAGCAAAAAAAAAAAAAAAGACCAGGAGCATTAAAAGGTGTGAAAAATGCGAGGAAAAAAAAAAAAAAAGACCAGGAACATGAAAAGGTGTGAAAAATGCGAGGAGCCAAAAAAAAAAAAAAAGAAAGAAAGAAAGACCAGGAGCATGAAAAGGTGTGAAAAATGCGAGGAGCAAAAAAAAAAAAAGAAAGACCAGGAGCATGAAAAGGTGTGAAAAATGCGAGGAGCAAAAAAAAAAAAAAAAAAAAGGAAGACCAGGAGCATGAAAAGGTGTGAAAAATGCGGGGAGCAAAAAAAAAAAAAAAGAAAGACCAGGAGCATGAAAAGGTGTGAAAAATTCGAGGAGCAAAAAAAAAAAAAGAAAGACCAGGAGCATGAAAAGGTGTGAAAAATGCGAGGAGCAAAAAAAAAAAAAAGAAAGACCAGGAGCATGAAAAGGTGTGAAAAATGCGGGGAGCAAAAAAAAAAAAAAAAAGAAAGACCAGGAGCATGAAAAGGTGTGAAAAATGCGACGAGCATGAAAAGTTGTGAAAAATGCGAGGAGCATGAAGAGGTGTGAAAAATGCGAGGAGCATGAAAAGGTGTGAAAAATTCGAGGAGCAAAAAAAAAAAAAAGACCAGGAGCATGAAAAGGTGTGAAAAATTCGAGGAGCAAAAAAAAAAAAAGAAAGACCAGGAGCATGAAAAGGTGTGAAAAATGAGAGGAGTAAAAAAAAAAAAAAAAAAAAGGAAGACCAGGAGCATGAAAAGGTGTGAAAAATGCGGGGAGCAAAAAAAAAAAAAAAGAAAGACCAGGAGCATGAAAAGGTGTGAAAAATTCGAGGAGCAAAAAAAAAAAAAAAAAAAGACCAGGAGCAAGAAAAGGTGTGAAAAGTGCGAGGAGAAAAAAAAAAAAAGACCAGGAGCATGAAAAGGTGTGAAAAATGCGAGGAGAAAAAAAAATACATAAAAAGACCAGGAACAAGAAAAGGTGTGAAAAATGCGAGGAGCAAAAAAAAAAAAAAGAAAGAAAGACCAGGAGCATAAAAAGGTGTGAAAAAAGCGACGAGCATGAAAAGTTGTGAAAAATGCGAGGAGCATGAAGAGGTGTGAAAAATTCGAGGAGCAAAAAAAAAAAAAAAGACCAGGAGCATTAAAAGGTGTGAAAAATGCGAGGAAAAAAAAAAAAAAAGACCAGGAACATGAAAAGGTGTGAAAAATGCGAGGAGCCAAAAAAAAAAAAAAAGAAAGAAAGAAAGACCAGGAGCATGAAAAGGTGTGAAAAATGCGAGGAGCAAAAAAAAAAAAAAAAACACCAGGAGAAAGAAAGGGGGGAAAAAAAGCGAGGAGCAAAAAAAAAAAAAAAAAAAAGGAAGACCAGGAGCATGAAAAGGTGTGAAAAATGCGGGGAGCAAAAAAAAAAAAAAAGAAAGACCAGGAGCATGAAAAGGTGTGAAAAATTCGAGGAGCAAAAAAAAAAAAAGAAAGACCAGGAGCATGAAAAGGTGTGAAAAATGCGAGGAGCAAAAAAAAAAAAAAGAAAGACCAGGAGCATGAAAAGGTGTGAAAAATGCGGGGAGCAAAAAAAAAAAAAAAAAAAGAAAGACCAGGAGCATGAAAAGGTGTGAAAAATGCGACGAGCATGAAAAGTTGTGAAAAAAGCGAGGAGCATGAAGAGGTGTGAAAAATGCGAGTAGCATAAAAAGGTGTGAAAAATTCGAGGAGCAAAAAAAAAAAAAAAAAAAGACCAGGAGCATGAAATGGTGTGAAAAATTCGAGGAGCATGAAAAGGTGTGAAAAATGCGAGGAGCCAAAAAAAAAAAAAAAGAAAGAAAGAAAGACCAGGAGCATGAAAAGGTGTGAAAAATGCGAGGAGCAAAAAAAAAAAAAGAAAGACCAGGAGCATGAAAAGGTGTGAAAAATGCGAGGAGCATGAAAAGGTGTGAAAAATGCGAGGAGCAAAAAAAAAAAAAGAAAGACCAGGAGCATGAAAAGGTGTGAAAAATGCGAGGAGCAAAAAAAAAAAAAAAAAAAAAAAAGAAAGACCAGGAGCATGAAAAGGTGTGAAAAATGCGAGGAGCATGAAGAGGTGTGAAAAATGCGAGGAGAAAAAAAAAATAATAAAAAGACCAGGAACATGAAAAGGTGTGAGAAATGCGAGGAGCATGAAAAGGTGTGAAAAATTCGAGGAGCAAAAAAAAAAAAAAGACCAGGAGCATTAAAAGGTGTGAAAAATGCGAGGAAAAAAAAAAAAAAAAGACCAGGAACATGAAAAGGTGTGAAAAATGCGAGGAGCAAAAAAAAAAAAAAAAAAAAGGAAGACCAGGAGCATGAAAAGGTGTGAAAAATGCGAGGAGCATGAAAAGGTGTGAAAAATGCGAGGAGCAAAAAAAAAAAAAAAAGAAAGAAAGACCAGGAGCATGAAAAGGTGTGAAAAATGCGAGGAGCAAAAAAAAAAAAAAGAAAGAAAGACCAGGAGCATGAAAAGGTGTGAAAATTGCGAGGAGCAAAAAAAAAAAAAAAAGACCAGGAGCATGAAAAGGTGTGAAAAATGCGACGAGCATGAAAAGTTGTGAAAAATGCGAGGAGCATGAAGAGGTGTGAAAAATGCGACGAGCATGAAAAGGTGTGAAAAATGCGAGGAGCATGAAGAGGTGTGAAAAATGCGAGGAGCATGAAAAGGTGTGAAAAATGCGAGGAGCAAAAAAAAAAAAAAAGACCAGGAGCATGAAAAGGTGTGAAAAATGCGTGGAGCAAAAAAAAAAAAAAAAAAGAAAAGAAAGACCAGGAGCATGAAAAGGTGTGAAAAATGCGAGGAAAAAAAAAAAAAAAGACCAGGAGCATGAAAAGGTGTGAAAAATGCGAGGAGCAAAAAAAAAAAAAAAAAAAAAAAAAAAAGACCAGGAGCAAGAAAAGGTGGGAAAAATGCGGGGAGCAAAAAAAAAAAAAAGAAAGACCAGGAGCATAAAGAGGTGTGAAAAATGCGACGAGCATGAAAAGTTGTGAAAAATGCGAGGAGCATGAAGAGGTGTGAAAAATGCGAGGAGCATGAAAAGGTGTGATAAATTCGAGGAGCAAAAAAAAAAAAAAAGACCAGGAGCATTAAAAGGTGTGAAAAATGCGAGGAAAAAAAAAAAAAAAGACCAGGAATATGAAAAGGTGTGAAAAATGCGAGGAGCAAAAAAAAAAAAAGAAAGACCAGGAGCATGAAAAGGTGTGAAAAATGCGAGGAGCAAAAAAAAAAAAAAAAAAAAAAGAAAGACCAGGAGCATGAAAAGGTGTGAAAAATGCGACGAGCATGAAAAGTTGTGAAAAATGCGAGGAGCATGAAGAGGTGTGAAAAATGCGAGGAGCATGAAAAGGTGTGAAAAATGCGAGGAGCAAAAAAAAAAAAAAAGACCAGGAGCATGAAAAGGTGTGAAAAATGCGAGGAGCAAAAAAAAAAAAAAAAAAAAAAAAAAAGACCAGGAGCATGAAAAGGTGTGAAAAATGCGGGGAGCAAAAAAAAAAAAAAGAAAGACCAGGAGCATAAAAAGGTGTGAAAAATGCGACGAGCATGAAAAGTTGTGAAAAATGCGAGGAGCATGAAGAGGTGTGAAAAATGCGAGGAGCATGAAAAGGTGTGAAAAATTCGAGGAGCAAAAAAAAAAAAAAAAAAACCAGGAGCAAGAAAAGGTGGGAAAAAAGCGAGGAGAAAAAAAAAAAAAGACCAGGAGCATGAAAAGGTGTGAAAAATGCGAGGAAAAAAAAAAAAAAAGACCAGGAGCATGAAAAGGTGTGAAAAATGCGAGGAGCAAAAAAAAAAAAAGAAAGACCAGGAGCATGAAAAGGTGTGAAAAATGCGAGGAGCAAAAAAAAAAAAAAAAAAACCAGGAGCAAGAAAAGGTGTGAAAAAAGCGAGGAGAAAAAAAAAAAAAAAACAGGAGCAAGAAAAGGTGTGAAAAATGCGAGGAAAAAAAAAAAAAAAAGACGAGGAGCATGAAAAGGTGTGAAAAATGCGAGGAGCAAAAAAAAAAAAAGAAAGACCAGGAGCATGAAAAGGTGTGAAAAATGCGAGGAGCAAAAAAAAAAAAAAAAAAAAAAGAAAGACCAGGAGCATGAAAAGGTGTGAAAAATGCGAGGAGAAAAAAAAATACATAAAAAGACCAGGAACATGAAAAGGTGTGAAAAATGCGAGGAGCAAAAAAAAAAAAAAGAAAGAAAGACCAGGAGCATAAAAAGGTGTGAAAAAAGCGACGAGCATGAAAAGTTGTGAAAAATGCGAGGAGCATGAAGAGGTGTGAAAAATTCGAGGAGCAAAAAAAAAAAAAAAGACCAGGAGCATTAAAAGGTGTGAAAAATGCGAGGAAAAAAAAAAAAAAAGACCAGGAACATGAAAAGGTGTGAAAAATGCGAGGAGCCAAAAAAAAAAAAAAAGAAAGAAAGAAAGACCAGGAGCATGAAAAGGTGTGAAAAATGCGAGGAGCAAAAAAAAAAAAAAAAAGACCAGGAGCATGAAAAGGTGTGAAAAATGCGGGGAGCAAAAAAAAAAAAAAAAAGACCAGGAGCATGAAGAGGTGTGAAAAATGCGAGGAGCATGAAAAGGTGTGAAAAATTCGAGGAGCAAAAAAAAAAAAAAAGACCAGGAGCATGAAAAGGTGTGAAAAATGCGGGGAGCAAAAAAAAAAAAAAAAAAAAAAAGAAAGACCAGGAGCATGAAAAGGTGTGAAAAATGCGGGGAGCAAAAAAAAAAAAAAGAAAGACCAGGAGCATAAAAAGGTGTGAAAAATGCGACGAGCATGAAAAGTTGTGAAAAATGCGAGGAGCATGAAGAGGTGTGAAAAATGCGAGGAGCATGAAAAGGTGTGAAAAATTCGAGGAGCAAAAAAAAAAAAAAAGACCAGGAGCATAAAAGGTGTGAAAAATGCGAGGAAAAAAAAAAAAAAAGACCAGGAACATGAAAAGGTGTGAAAAATGCGAGGAGCCAAAAAAAAAAAAAAGAAAGAAAGAAAGACCAGGAGCATGAAAAGGTGTGAAAAATGCGAGGAGCAAAAAAAAAAAAAAAGAAAGAAAGACCAGGAGCATGAAAAGGTGTGAAAAATGCGGGGAGAAAAAAAAAAAAAAAGAAAGACCAGGAGCATAAAAAGGTGTGAAAAATGCGACGAGCATGAAAAGTTGTGAAAAATGCGAGGAGCATGAAGAGGTGTGAAAAATGCGAGGAGCATGAAAAGGTGTGAAAAATTCGAGGAGCAAAAAAAAAAAAAAAGACCAGGAGCATAAAAGGTGTGAAAAATGCGAGGAAAAAAAAAAAAAAAAAGACCAGGAACATGAAAAGGTGTGAAAAATGCGAGGAGCCAAAAAAAAAAAAAAGAAAGAAAGAAAGACCAGGAGCATGAAAAGGTGTGAAAAATGCGAGGAGCAAAAAAAAAAAAGAAAGACCAGGAGCATGAAAAGGTGTGAAAAATGCGACGAGCATGAAAAGTTGTGAAAAATGCGAGGAGCATGAAGAGGTGTGAAAAATGCGAGGAGAAAAAAAAAATAATAAAAAGACCAGGAACATGAAAAGGTGTGAGAAATGCGAGGAGCATGAAAAAGTGTGAAAAATTCGAGGAGCAAAAAAAAAAAAAGACCAGGAGCATGAAAAGGTGTGAAAAATGCGAGGAAAAAAAAAAAAAAAAGACCAGGAACATGAAAAGGTGTGAAAAATGCGAGGAGCAAAAAAAAAAAAAAAAAAAAGGAAGACCAGGAGCATGAAAAGGTGTGAAAAATGCGAGGAGCATGAAAAGGTGTGAAAAATGCGAGGAGCAAAAAAAAAAAAAAAAGAAAGAAAGACCAGGAGCATGAAAAGGTGTGAAAAATGCGAGGAGCAAAAAAAAAAAAAAGAAAGAAAGACCAGGAGCATGAAAAGGTGTGAAAAATGCGAGGAGCAAAAAAAAAAAAAAAGACCAGGAGCATGAAAAGGTGTGAAAAATGCGAGGAGCAAAAAAAAAAAAAAAAAAGACCAGGAGCAAGAAAAGGTGTGAAAAATGCGAGGAGAAAAAAAAAAAAAAAAAAAAAAAGAAAGACCAGGAGCATGAAAAGGTGTGAAAAACGCGAGGAGAAAAAAAAATACATAAAAAGACCAGGAACATGAAAAGGTGTGAAAAATGCGAGGAGCAAAAAAAAAAAAAAGAAAGAAAGACCAGGAGCATAAAAAGGTGTGAAAAATGCGACGATAATGAAAAGTTGTGAAAAATGCGAGGAGCATGAAGAGGTGTGAAAAATTCGAGGAGCAAAAAAAAAAAAAAAGACCAGGAGCATTAAAAGGTGTGAAAAATGCGAGGAAAAAAAAAAAAAAAGACCAGGAACATGAAAAGGTGTGAAAAATGCGAGGAGCCAAAAAAAAAAAAAAAGAAAGAAAGAAAGACCAGGAGCATGAAAAGGTGTGAAAAATGCGGGGAGCAAAAAAAAAAAAAAAAAGAAAGACCAGGAGCATGAAAAGGTGTGAAAAATGCGACGAGCATGAAAAGTTGTGAAAAATGCGAGGAGCATGAAGAGGTGTGAAAAATGCGAGGAGCATGAAAAGGTGTGAAAAATTCGAGGAGCAAAAAAAAAAAAAAGACCAGGAGCATGAAAAGGTGTGAAAAATGCGAGGAGCAAAAAAAAAAAAAAAAAAAAAAAAAAAGACCAGGAGCAAGAAAAGGGGTGAAAAATGCGGGGAGCAAAAAAAAAAAAAAAAAAGACCAGGAGCATAAAAAGGTGTGAAAAATGCGACGAGCATGAAAAGTTGTGAAAAATGCGAGGAGCATGAAGAGGTGTGAAAAATGCGTGGAGCATGAAAAGGTGTGATAAATTCGAGGAGCAAAAAAAAAAAAAAAGACCAGGAGCATTAAAAGGTGTGAAAAATGCGAGGAAAAAAAAAAAAAAAAGACCAGGAATATGAAAAGGTGTGAAAAATGCGAGGAGCCAAAAAAAAAAAAAGAAAAAAGAAAGACCAGGAGCATGAAAAGGTGTGAAAAATTCGAGGAGCAAAAAAAAAAAAAGAAAGACCAGGAGCATGAAAAGGTGTGAAAAATGCGAGGAGTTAAAAAAAAAAAAAAAAAAGGAAGACCAGGAGCATGAAAAGGTGTGAAAAATGCGGGGAGCAAAAAAAAAAAAAAAGAAAGACCAGGAGCATGAAAAGGTGTGAAAAATTCGAGGAGCAAAAAAAAAAAAAAAAAAAGACCAGGAGCAAGAAAAGGTGTGAAAAATGCGAGGAGAAAAAAAAAAAAAAGACCAGGAGCATGAAAAGGTGTGAAAAATGCGAGGAAAAAAAAAAAAAAAAAGACCAGGAACATGAAAAGGTGTGAAAAATGCGAGGAGCAAAAAAAAAAAAAGAAAGACCAGGAGCATGAAAAGGTGTGAAAAATGCGAGGAGCAAAAAAAAAAAAAAAAAAAAAAAGAAAGACCAGGAGCATGAAAAGGTGTGAAAAATGCGAGGAGAAAAAAAAATACATAAAAAGACCAGGAACATGAAAAGGTGTGAAAAATGCGAGGAGCAAAAAAAAAAAAAAGAAAGAAAGACCAGGAGCATAAAAAGGTGTGAAAAATGCGACGAGCATGAAAAGTTGTGAAAAATGCGAGGAGCATGAAGAGGTGTGAAAAATTCGAGGAGCAAAAAAAAAAAAAAAGACCAGGAGCATTAAAAGGTGTGAAAAATGCGAGGAAAAAAAAAAAAAAAGACCAGGAACATGAAAAGGTGTGAAAAATGCGAGGAGCCAAAAAAAAAAAAAAGAAAGAAAGAAAGACCAGGAGCATGAAAAGGTGTGAAAAATGCGAGGAGCAAAAAAAAAAAAGAAAGACCAGGAGCATGAAAAGGTGTGAAAAATGCGACGAGCATGAAAAGTTGTGAAAAATGCGAGGAGCATGAAGAGGTGTGAAAAATGCGAGGAGCATGAAAAGGTGTGAAAAATTCGAGGAGCAAAAAAAAAAAAAAAGACCAGGAGCATAAAAGGTGTGAAAAATGCGAGGAAAAAAAAAAAAAAAAAAGACCAGGAACATGAAAAGGTGTGAAAAATGCGAGGAGCCAAAAAAAAAAAAAAGAAAGAAAGAAAGACCAGGAGCATGAAAAGGTGTGAAAAATGCGAGGAGCAAAAAAAAAAAAGAAAGACCAGGAGCATGAAAAGGTGTGAAAAATGCGACGAGCATGAAAAGTTGTGAAAAATGCGAGGAGCATGAAGAGGTGTGAAAAATGCGAGGAGAAAAAAAAAATAATAAAAAGACCAGGAACATGAAAAGGTGTGAGAAATGCGAGGAGCATGAAAAAGTGTGAAAAATTCGAGGAGCAAAAAAAAAAAAAGACCAGGAGCATGAAAAGGTGTGAAAAATGCGAGGAAAAAAAAAAAAAAAAGACCAGGAACATGAAAAGGTGTGAAAAATGCGAGGAGCAAAAAAAAAAAAAAAAAAAAGGAAGACCAGGAGCATGAAAAGGTGTGAAAAATGCGAGGAGCATGAAAAGGTGTGAAAAAAGCGAGGAGCAAAAAAAAAAAAAAAAGAAAGAAAGACCAGGAGCATGAAAAGGTGTGAAAAATGCGAGGAGCAAAAAAAAAAAAAAGAAAGAAAGACCAGGAGCATGAAAAGGTGTGAAAAATGCGAGGAGCAAAAAAAAAAAAAAAGACCAGGAGCATGAAAAGGTGTGAAAAACGCGAGAAGCAAAAAAAAAAAAAAAAAAAACCAGGAGCAAGAAAAGGTGTGAAAAAAGCGAGGAGAAAAAAAAAAAAAAAAAAAAAAAAGAAAGACCAGGAGCATGAAAAGGTGTGAAAAACGCGAGGAGAAAAAAAAATACATAAAAAGACCAGGAACATGAAAAGGTGTGAAAAATGCGAGGAGCAAAAAAAAAAAAAAGAAAGAAAGACCAGGAGCATAAAAAGGTGTGAAAAATGCGACGATAATGAAAAGTTGTGAAAAATGCGAGGAGCATGAAGAGGTGTGAAAAATTCGAGGAGCAAAAAAAAAAAAAAAGACCAGGAGCATTAAAAGGTGTGAAAAATGCGAGGAAAAAAAAAAAAAAAGACCAGGAACATGAAAAGGTGTGAAAAATGCGAGGAGCCAAAAAAAAAAAAAAAGAAAGAAAGAAAGACCAGGAGCATGAAAAGGTGTGAAAAATGCGGGGAGCAAAAAAAAAAAAAAAAAGAAAGACCAGGAGCAAGAAAAGGTGTGAAAAATGCGACGAGCATGAAAAGTTGTGAAAAATGCGAGGAGCATGAAGAGGTGTGAAAAATGCGAGGAGCATGAAAAGGTGTGAAAAATTCGAGGAGCAAAAAAAAAAAAAAGACCAGGAGCATGAAAAGGTGTGAAAAATGCGAGGAGCAAAAAAAAAAAAAAAAAAAAAAAAAAAGACCAGGAGCATGAAAAGGTGTGAAAAATGCGGGGAGCAAAAAAAAAAAAAAGAAAGACCAGGAGCATAAAAAGGTGTGAAAAATGCGACGAGCATGAAAAGTTGTGAAAAATGCGAGGAGCATGAAGAGGTGTGAAAAATGCGTGGAGCATGAAAAGGTGTGATAAATTCGAGGAGCAAAAAAAAAAAAAAAGACCAGGAGCATTAAAAGGTGTGAAAAATGCGAGGAAAAAAAAAAAAAAAAGACCAGGAATATGAAAAGGTGTGAAAAATGCGAGGAGCCAAAAAAAAAAAAAGAAAAAAGAAAGACCAGGAGCATGAAAAGGTGTGAAAAATTCGAGGAGCAAAAAAAAAAAAAGAAAGACCAGGAGCATGAAAAGGTGTGAAAAATGCGAGGAGTTAAAAAAAAAAAAAAAAAAAGGAAGACCAGGAGCATGAAAAGGTGTGAAAAATGCGGGGAGCAAAAAAAAAAAAAAAGAAAGACCAGGAGCATGAAAAGGTGTGAAAAATTCGAGGAGCAAAAAAAAAAAAAAAAAAAGACCAGGAGCAAGAAAAGGTGTGAAAAATGCGAGGAGAAAAAAAAAAAAAAGACCAGGAGCATGAAAAGGTGTGAAAAATGCGAGGAAAAAAAAAAAAAAAAAGACCAGGAACATGAAAAGGTGTGAAAAATGCGAGGAGCAAAAAAAAAAAAAGAAAGACCAGGAGCATGAAAAGGTGTGAAAAATGCGAGGAGCAAAAAAAAAAAAAAAAAAAAAAAGAAAGACCAGGAGCATGAAAAGGTGTGAAAAATGCGAGGAGAAAAAAAAATACATAAAAAGACCAGGAACATGAAAAGGTGTGAAAAATGCGAGGAGCAAAAAAAAAAAAAAGAAAGAAAGACCAGGAGCATAAAAAGGTGTGAAAAATGCGACGAGCATGAAAAGTTGTGAAAAATGCGAGGAGCATGAAGAGGTGTGAAAAATTCGAGGAGCAAAAAAAAAAAAAAAGACCAGGAGCATTAAAAGGTGTGAAAAATGCGAGGAAAAAAAAAAAAAAAGACCAGGAACATGAAAAGGTGTGAAAAATGCGAGGAGCCAAAAAAAAAAAAAAAGAAAGAAAGAAAGACCAGGAGCATGAAAAGGTGTGAAAAATGCGAGGAGCAAAAAAAAAAAAAGAAAGACCAGGAGCATGAAAAGGTGTGAAAAATGCGAGGAGCAAAAAAAAAAAAAAAAAAAAGGAAGACCAGGAGCATGAAAAGGTGTGAAAAATGCGGGGAGCAAAAAAAAAAAAAAAGAAAGACCAGGAGCATGAAAAGGTGTGAAAAATTCGAGGAGCAAAAAAAAAAAAAGAAAGACCAGGAGCATGAAAAGGTGTGAAAAATGCGAGGAGCAAAAAAAAAAAAAAGAAAGACCAGGAGCATGAAAAGGTGTGAAAAATGCGGGGAGCAAAAAAAAAAAAAAAAAGAAAGACCAGGAGCATGAAAAGGTGTGAAAAATGCGACGAGCATGAAAAGTTGTGAAAAATGCGAGGAGCATGAAGAGGTGTGAAAAATGCGAGGAGCATGAAAAGGTGTGAAAAATTCGAGGAGCAAAAAAAAAAAAAAGACCAGGAGCATGAAAAGGTGTGAAAAATGCGAGGAGCAAAAAAAAAAAAAAAAAAAAAAAAAAAAAAGACCAGGAGCATGAAAAGGTGTGAAAAATGCGGGGAGCAAAAAAAAAAAAAAAGAAAGACCAGGAGCATAAAAAGGTGTGAAAAATGCGAGGAAAAAAAAAAAAAAAAGACCAGGAATATGAAAAGGTGTGAAAAATGCGAGGAGCCAAAAAAAAAAAAAGAAAAAAGAAAGACCAGGAGCATGAAAAGGTGTGAAAAATTCGAGGAGCAAAAAAAAGAAAGACCAGGAGCATGAAAAGGTGTGAAAAATGCGAGGAGTTAAAAAAAAAAAAAAAAAGGAAGACCAGGAGCATGAAAAGGTGTGAAAAATGCGGGGAGCAAAAAAAAAAAGAAAGAAAGACCAGGAGCATGAAAAGGTGTGAAAAATTCGAGGAGCAAAAAAAAAAAAAAAAAAGACCAGGAGCAAGAAAAGGTGTGAAAAATGCGAGGAGAAAAAAAAAAAAAAGACCAGGAGCATGAAAAGGTGTGAAAAATGCGAGGAGCAAAAAAAAAAAAAAAAAGACCAGGAGCATGAAAAGGTGTGAAAAATGCGAGGAGCATGAAATGGTGTGAAAAATGCGAGGAGCAAAAAAAAAAAAAGAAAGACCAGGAGCATGAAAAGGTGTGAAAAATGCGAGGAGAAAAAAAAAAAAAAAAAAAAAAAAAGAAAGACCAGGAGCATGAAAAGGTGTGAAAAATGCGACGAGCATGAAAAGTTGTGAAAAATGCGAGGAGCATGAAGAGGTGTGAAAAATGCGAGGAGAAAAAAAAAATAATAAAAAGACCAGGAACATGAAAAGGTGTGAGAAATGCGAGGAGCATGAAAAGGTGTGAAAAATTCGAGGAGCAAAAAAAAAAAAAAGACCAGGAGCATTAAAAGGTGTGAAAAATGCGAGGAAAAAAAAAAAAAAAAGACCAGGAACATGAAAAGGTGTGAAAAATGCGAGGAGCAAAAAAAAAAAAAAAAAAAAGGAAGACCAGGAGCATGAAAAGGTGTGAAAAATGCGAGGAGCAGGAAAAGGTGTGAAAAATGCGAGGAGCAAAAAAAAAAAAAAAAGAAAGAAAGACCAGGAGCATGAAAAGGTGTGAAAAATGCGAGGAGCAAAAAAAAAAAAAAGAAAGAAAGACCAGGAGCATGAAAAGGTGTGAAAAATGCGAGGAGCAAAAAAAAAAAAAGAAAGACCAGGAGCATGAAAAGGTGTGAAAAATGCGACGAGCATGAAAAGTTGTGAAAAATGCGAGGAGCATGAAGAGGTGTGAAAAATGCGAGGAGCATGAAAAGGTGTGAAAAATGCGAGGAGCAAAAAAAAAAAAAAAGACCAGGAGCATGAAAAGGTGTGAAAAATGCGAGGAGCAAAAAAAAAAAAAAGAAAGAAAAGAAAGACCAGGAGCATGAAAAGGTGTGAAAAAAGCGAGGAGAAAAAAAAAAAAAAGACCAGGAGCATGAAAAGGTGTGAAAAATGCGAGGAGCAAAAAAAAAAAAAAAAAAAAAAAAAAAACCAGGAGCAAGAAAAGGTGTGAAAAATGCGGGGAGCAAAAAAAAAAAAAAGAAAGACCAGGAGCATAAAAAGGTGTGAAAAATGTGACGAGCATGAAAAGTTGTGAAAAATGCGAGGAGCATGAAGAGGTGTGAAAAATGCGAGGAGCATGAAAAGGTGTGATAAATTCGAGGAGCAAAAAAAAAAAAAAAGACCAGGAGCATTAAAAGGTGTGAAAAAAGCGAGGAAAAAAAAAAAAAAGACCAGGAATATGAAAAGGTGTGAAAAATGCGAGGAGCCAAAAAAAAAAAAAGAAAAAAGAAAGACCAGGAGCATGAAAAGGTGTGAAAAATTCGAGGAGCAAAAAAAAGAAAAGAAAGACCAGGAGCAAGAAAAGGTGTGAAAAATGAGAGGAGTAAAAAAAAAAAAAAAAAAAAGGAAGACCAGGAGCATGAAAAGGTGTGAAAAATGCGGGGAGCAAAAAAAAAAAAAAAGAAAGACCAGGAGCATGAAAAGGTGTGAAAAATTCGAGGAGCAAAAAAAAAAAAAAAAAAGACCAGGAGCAAGAAAAGGTGTGAAAAGTGCGAGGAGAAAAAAAAAAAAAGACCAGGAGCATGAAAAGGTGTGAAAAATGCGAGGAAAAAAAAAAAAAAAGACCAGGAACATGAAAAGGTGTGAAAAATGCGAGGAGCAAAAAAAAAAAAAGAAAGACCAGGAGCATGAAAAGGTGTGAAAAATGCGAGGAGCAAAAAAAAAAAAAAAAAAAAAAGAAAGACCAGGAGCATGAAAAGGTGTGAAAAATGCGACGAGCATGAAAAGTTGTGAAAAATGCGAGGAGCATGAAGAGGTGTGAAAAATGCGAGGAGCATGAAAAGGTGTGAAAAATGTGAGGAGCAAAAAAAAAAAAAAAGACCAGGAGCATGAAAAGGAGTGAAAAATGCGAGGAGCAAAAAAAAAAAAAAAAAAAAAAAAAAAGACCAGGAGCATGAAAAGGTGTGAAAAATGCGGGGAGCAAAAAAAAAAAAAAGAAAGACCAGGAGCATGAAAAGGTGTGAAAAATGCGACGAGCATGAAAAGTTGTGAAAAATGCGAGGAGCATGAAGAGGTGTGAAAAATGCGAGGAGCATGAAAAGGTGTGATAAATTCGAGGAGCAAAAAAAAAAAAAAAGACCAGGAGCATTAAAAGGTGTGAAAAATGCGAGGAAAAAAAAAAAAAAAAGACCAGGAATATGAAAAGGTGTGAAAAATGCGAGGAGCCAAAAAAAAAAAAAGAAAAAAGAAAGACCAGGAGCATGAAAAGGTGTGAAAAATTCGAGGAGCAAAAAAAAAAAAAGGAAGACCAGGAGCATGAAAAGGTGTGAAAAATGCGGGAAGCAAAAAAAAAAAAAAAAGAAAGACCAGGAGCATGAAAAGGTGTGAAAAATGCGAGGAGCAAAAAAAAAAAAAAAAAAGACCAGGAGCAAGAAAAGGTGTGAAAAATGCGAGGAGAAAAAAAAATACATAAAAAGACCAGGAACATGAAAAGGTGTGAAAAATGCGAGGAGCAAAAAAAAAAAAAAGAAAGAAAGACCAGGAGCATAAAAAGGTGTGAAAAATGCGACGAGCATGAAAAGTTGTGAAAAATGCGAGGAGCATGAAGAGGTGTGAAAAATGCGAGGAGCAAAAAAAAAAAAAAAGACCAGGAGCATTAAAAGGTGTGAAAAATGCGAGGAAAAAAAAAAAAAAAGACCAGGAACATGAAAAGGTGTGAAAAATGCGAGGAGCCAAAAAAAAAAAAAAAGAAAGAAAGAAAGACCAGGAGCATGAAAAGGTGTGAAAAATGCGAGGAGCAAAAAAAAAAAAAGAAAGACCAGGAGCATGAAAAGGTGTGAAAAATGCGAGGAGCAAAAAAAAAAAAAAAAAAAAGGAAGACCAGGAGCATGAAAAGGTGTGAAAAATGCGGGGAGCAAAAAAAAAAAAAAAGAAAGACCAGGAGCATGAAAAGGTGTGAAAAATTCGAGGAGCAAAAAAAAAAAAAGAAAGACCAGGAGCATGAAAAGGTGTGAAAAATGCGAGGAGCAAAAAAAAAAAAAAGAAAGACCAGGAGCATGAAAAGGTGTGAAAAATGCGGGGAGCAAAAAAAAAAAAAAAAAGAAAGACCAGGAGCATGAAAAGGTGTGAAAAATGCGACGAGCATGAAAAGTTGTGAAAAATGCGAGGAGCATGAAGAGGTGTGAAAAATGCGAGGAGCATGAAAAGGTGTGAAAAATTCGAGGAGCAAAAAAAAAAAAAAGACCAGGAGCATGAAAAGGTGTGAAAAATTCGAGGAGCAAAAAAAAAAAAAGAAAGACCAGGAGCATGAAAAGGTGTGAAAAATGAGAGGAGTAAAAAAAAAAAAAAAAAAAAGGAAAACCAGGAGCATGAAAAGGTGTGAAAAATGCGGGGAGCAAAAAAAAAAAAAAAGAAAGACCAGGAGCATGAAAAGGTGTGAAAAATTCGAGGAGCAAAAAAAAAAAAAAAAAAGACCAGGAGCAAGAAAAGGTGTGAAAAGTGCGAGGAGAAAAAAAAAAAAAGACCAGGAGCATGAAAAGGTGTGAAAAATGCGAGGAGAAAAAAAAATACATAAAAAGACCAGGAACATGAAAAGGTGTGAAAAATGCGAGGAGCAAAAAAAAAAAAAAGAAAGAAAGACCAGGAGCATAAAAAGGTGTGAAAAAAGCGACGAGCATGAAAAGTTGTGAAAAATGCGAGGAGCATGAAGAGGTGTGAAAAATTCGAGGAGCAAAAAAAAAAAAAAAGACCAGGAGCATTAAAAGGTGTGAAAAATGCGAGGAAAAAAAAAAAAAAAGACCAGGAACATGAAAAGGTGTGAAAAATGCGAGGAGCCAAAAAAAAAAAAAAAGAAAGAAAGAAAGACCAGGAGCATGAAAAGGTGTGAAAAATGCGAGGAGCAAAAAAAAAAAAAAAAAAACAAGGAGCATGAAAAGGTGTGAAAAATGCGAGGAGCAAAAAAAAAAAAAAAAAAAAGGAAGACCAGGAGCATGAAAAGGTGTGAAAAATGCGGGGAGCAAAAAAAAAAAAAAAGAAAGACCAGGAGCATGAAAAGGTGTGAAAAATTCGAGGAGCAAAAAAAAAAAAAGAAAGACCAGGAGCATGAAAAGGTGTGAAAAATGCGAGGAGCAAAAAAAAAAAAAAGAAAGACCAGGAGCATGAAAAGGTGTGAAAAATGCGGGGAGCAAAAAAAAAAAAAAAAAAAGAAAGACCAGGAGCATGAAAAGGTGTGAAAAATGCGACGAGCATGAAAAGTTGTGAAAAAAGCGAGGAGCATGAAGAGGTGTGAAAAATGCGAGGAGCATGAAAAGGTGTGAAAAATTCGAGGAGCAAAAAAAAAAAAAAAAAAAGACCAGGAGCATGAAATGGTGTGAAAAATTCGAGGAGCATGAAAAGGTGTGAAAAATGCGAGGAGCCAAAAAAAAAAAAAAAGAAAGAAAGAAAGACCAGGAGCATGAAAAGGTGTGAAAAATGCGAGGAGCAAAAAAAAAAAAAGAAAGACCAGGAGCATGAAAAGGTGTGAAAAATGCGAGGAGCATGAAAAGGTGTGAAAAATGCGAGGAGCAAAAAAAAAAAAAGAAAGACCAGGAGCAGGAAAAGGGGTGAAAAATGCGAGGAGCAAAAAAAAAAAAAAAAAAAAAAAAGAAAGACCAGGAGCATGAAAAGGTGTGAAAAATGCGAGGAGCATGAAGAGGTGTGAAAAATGCGAGGAGAAAAAAAAAATAATAAAAAGACCAGGAACATGAAAAGGTGTGAGAAATGCGAGGAGCATGAAAAGGTGTGAAAAATTCGAGGAGCAAAAAAAAAAAAAAGACCAGGAGCATTAAAAGGTGTGAAAAATGCGAGGAAAAAAAAAAAAAAAAGACCAGGAACATGAAAAGGGGGGAAAAATGCGAGGAGCAAAAAAAAAAAAAAAAAAAAAGGAAGACCAGGAGCATGAAAAGGTGTGAAAAATGCGAGGAGCATGAAAAGGTGTGAAAAATGCGAGGAGCAAAAAAAAAAAAAAAAGAAAGAAAGACCTGGAGCATGAAAAGGTGTGAAAAATGCGAGGAGCAAAAAAAAAAAAAAGAAAGACCAGGAGCATGAAAAGGTGTGAAAAATGCGAGGAGCAAAAAAAAAAAAAAAAGACCAGGAGCATGAAAAGGTGTGAAAAATGCGAGGAGCATGAAAAGTTGTGAAAAATGCGAGGAGCATGAAGAGGTGTGAAAAATGCGAGGAGCATGAAAAGGTGTGAAAAATGCGAGGAGCAAAAAAAAAAAAAAAGACCAGGAGCATGAAAAGGTGTGAAAAATGCGTGGAGCAAAAAAAAAAAAAAAAAAAAAAAGAAAGACCAGGAGCATGAAAAGGTGTGAAAAATGCGAGGAAAAAAAAAAAAAAAGACCAGGAGCATGAAAAGGTGTGAAAAATGCGAGGAGCAAAAAAAAAAAAAAAAAAAAAAAAAAAGACCAGGAGCATGAAAAGGTGTGAAAAATGCGGGGAGCAAAAAAAAAAAAAAGAAAGACCAGGAGCATAAAGAGGTGTGAAAAATGCGACGAGCATGAAAAGTTGTGAAAAATGCGAGGAGCATGAAGAGGTGTGAAAAATGCGAGGAGCATGAAAAGGTGTGATAAATTCGAGGAGCAAAAAAAAAAAAAAAGACCAGGAGCATTAAAAGGTGTGAAAAATGCGAGGAAAAAAAAAAAAAAAGACCAGGAATATGAAAAGGTGTGAAAAATGCGAGGAGCAAAAAAAAAAAAAGAAAGACCAGGAGCATGAAAAGGTGTGAAAAATGCGAGGAGCAAAAAAAAAAAAAAAAAAAAAAGAAAGACCAGGAGCATGAAAAGGTGTGAAAAATGCGACGAGCATGAAAAGTTGTGAAAAATGCGAGGAGCATGAAGAGGTGTGAAAAATGCGAGGAGCATGAAAAGGTGTGAAAAATGCGAGGAGCAAAAAAAAAAAAAAAGACCAGGAGCATGAAAAGGTGTGAAAAATGCGAGGAGCAAAAAAAAAAAAAAAAAAAAGACCAGGAGCATGAAAAGGTGTAAAAAATGCGGGGAGCAAAAAAAAAAAAAAAGAAAGACCAGGAGCATGAAAAGGTGTGAAAAATTCCAGGAGCAAAAAAAAAAAAAGAAAGACCAGGAGCATGAAAAGGTGTGAAAAATGCGAGGAGCAAAAAAAAAAAAAGAAAGACCAGGAGGATGAAAAGGTGTGAAAAATGCGGGGAACAAAAAAAAAAAAAAAAAGAAAGACCAGGAGCATGAAAAGGTGTGAAAAATGCGACGAGCATGAAAAGTTGTGAAAAATGCGAGGAGCATGAAGAGGTGTGAAAAATGCGAGGAGCATGAAAAGGTGTGAAAAATTCGAGGAGCAAAAAAAAAAAAAAAAAAAAGACCAGGAGCATGAAATGGTGTGAAAAATTCGAGGAGCATGAAAAGGTGTGAAAAATGCGAGGAGCCAAAAAAAAAAAAAAAGAAAGAAAGAAAGACCAGGAGCATGAAAAGGTGTGAAAAATGCGAGGAGCAAAAAAAAAAAAAGAAAGACCAGCAGCATGAAAAGGTGTGAAAAATGCGAGGAGCATGAAAAGGTGTGAAAAATGCGAGGAGCAAAAAAAAAAAAAGAAAGACCAGGAGCATGAAAAGGTGTGAAAAATGCGAGGAGCAAAAAAAAAAAAAAAAAAAAAAAAAAGAAAGACCAGGAGCATGAAAAGGTGTGAAAAATGCGATGAGCATGAAAAGTTGTGAAAAATGCGAGGAGCATGAAGAGGTGTGAAAAATGCGAGGAGCATGAAAAGGTGTGAAAAATTCGAGGAGCAAAAAAAAAAAAAAAGACCAGGAGCATGAAAAGGTGTGAAAAATGCGAGGAGCAAAAAAAAAAAAAAAAAGACCAGGAGCATGAAAAGGTGTGAAAAATGCGAGGAGCAAAAAAAAAAAAAAAAAAAAAAAAAGAAAGACCAGGAGCATGAAAAGGTGTGAAAAATGCGAGGAGAAAAAAAAATACATAAAAAGACCAGGAACATGAAAAGGTGTGAAAAATGCGAGGAGCAAAAAAAAAAAAAAGAAAGAAAGACCAGGAGCATAAAAAGGTGTGAAAAAAGCGACGAGCATGAAAAGTTGTGAAAAATGCGAGGAGCATGAAGAGGTGTGAAAAATTCGAGGAGCAAAAAAAAAAAAAAAGACCAGGAGCATTAAAAGGTGTGAAAAATGCGAGGAAAAAAAAAAAAAAGACCAGGAACATGAAAAGGTGTGAAAAATGCGAGGAGCCAAAAAAAAAAAAAAAGAAAGAAAGAAAGACCAGGAGCATGAAAAGGTGTGAAAAATGCGAGGAGCAAAAAAAAAAAAAGAAAGACCAGGAGCATGAAAAGGTGTGAAAAATGCGAGGAGCAAAAAAAAAAAAAAAAAAAAGGAAGACCAGGAGCATGAAAAGGTGTGAAAAATGCGGGGAGCAAAAAAAAAAAAAAAGAAAGACCAGGAGCATGAAAAGGTGTGAAAAATTCGAGGAGCAAAAAAAAAAAAAGAAAGACCAGGAGCATGAAAAGGTGTGAAAAATGCGAGGAGCAAAAAAAAAAAAAAGAAAGACCAGGAGCATGAAAAGGTGTGAAAAATGCGGGGAGCAAAAAAAAAAAAAAAAAGAAAGACCAGGAGCATGAAAAGGTGTGAAAAATGCGACGAGCATGAAAAGTTGTGAAAAAAGCGAGGAGCATGAAGAGGTGTGAAAAATGCGAGTAGCATGAAAAGGTGTGAAAAATTCGAGGAGCAAAAAAAAAAAAAAAAAAAGACCAGGAGCATGAAATGGTGTGAAAAATTCGAGGAGCATGAAAAGGTGTGAAAAATGCGAGGAGCCAAAAAAAAAAAAAAAGAAAGAAAGAAAGACCAGGAGCATGAAAAGTTGTGAAAAATGCGAGGAGCAAAAAAAAAAAAAGAAAGACCAGGAGCATGAAAAGGTGTGAAAAATGCGAGGAGCATGAAAAGGTGTGAAAAATGCGAGGAGCAAAAAAAAAAAAAAGAAAGACCAGGAGCATGAAAAGGTGTGAAAAATGCGACGAGCAAGAAAAGTTGTGAAAAAAGCGAGGAGCATGAAGAGGTGTGAAAAAAGCGAGGAGCATGAAAAGGTGTGAAAAATTCGAGGAGCAAAAAAAAAAAAAAAAAAAGACCAGGAGCATGAAATGGTGTGAAAAATTCGAGGAGCATGAAAAGGTGTGAAAAATGCGAGGAGCCAAAAAAAAAAAAAAAGAAAGAAAGAAAGACCAGGAGCATGAAAAGTTGTGAAAAATGCGAGGAGCAAAAAAAAAAAAAGAAAGACCAGGAGCATGAAAAGGTGTGAAAAATGCGAGGAGCATGAAAAGGTGTGAAAAATGCGAGGAGCAAAAAAAAAAAAAAGAAAGACCAGGAGCATGAAAAGGTGTGAAAAATGCGAGGAGCATGAAAAGGTGTGAAAAATGCGAGGAGCATGAAAAGTTGTGAAAAATGCGAGGAGCAAAAAAAAAAAAAGAAAGACCAGGAGCATGAAAAGGTGTGAAAAATGCGAGGAGCATGAAAAGGTGTGAAAAATGCGAGGAGCAAAAAAAAAAAAAAGAAAGACCAGGAGCATGAAAAGGTGTGAAAAATGCGGGGAGCAAAAAAAAAAAAAAAGAAAGACCAGGAGCATGAAAAGGTGTGAAAAATTCGAGGAGCAAAAAAAAAAAAAGAAAGACCAGGAGCATGAAAAGGTGTGAAAAATGCGAGGAGCAAAAAAAAAAAAAAGAAAGACCAGGAGCATGAAAAGGTGTGAAAAATGCGGGGAGCAAAAAAAAAAAAAAAAAGAAAGACCAGGAGCATGAAAAGGTGTGAAAAATGCGACGAGCATGAAAAGTTGTGAAAAAAGCGAGGAGCATGAAGAGGTGTGAAAAATGCGAGTAGCATGAAAAGGTGTGAAAAATTCGAGGAGCAAAAAAAAAAAAAAAAAAAGACCAGGAGCATGAAATGGTGTGAAAAATTCGAGGAGCATGAAAAGGTGTGAAAAATGCGAGGAGCCAAAAAAAAAAAAAAAGAAAGAAAGAAAGACCAGGAGCATGAAAAGTTGTGAAAAATGCGAGGAGCAAAAAAAAAAAAAGAAAGACCAGGAGCATGAAAAGGTGTGAAAAATGCGAGGAGCATGAAAAGGTGTGAAAAATGCGAGGAGCAAAAAAAAAAAAAAAGAAAGACCAGGAGCATGAAAAGGTGTGAAAAATGCGACGAGCATGAAAAGTTGTGAAAAAAGCGAGGAGCATGAAGAGGGGTGAAAAAAGCGAGGAGCATGAAAAGGTGTGAAAAATTCGAGGAGCAAAAAAAAAAAAAAAAAAAGACCAGGAGCATGAAATGGTGTGAAAAATTCGAGGAGCATGAAAAGGTGTGAAAAATGCGAGGAGCCAAAAAAAAAAAAAAAGAAAGAAAGAAAGACCAGGAGCATGAAAAGTTGTGAAAAATGCGAGGAGCAAAAAAAAAAAAAGAAAGACCAGGAGCATGAAAAGGTGTGAAAAATGCGAGGAGCATGAAAAGGTGTGAAAAATGCGAGGAGCAAAAAAAAAAAAAAGAAAGACCAGGAGCATGAAAAGGTGTGAAAAATGCGAGGAGCAAAAAAAAAAAAAAAAAAAAAAAGAAAGACCAGGAGCATGAAAAGGTGTGAAAAATGCGACGAGCATGAAAAGTTGTGAAAAATGCGAGGAGCATGAAGAGGTGTGAAAAATGCGAGGAGAAAAAAAAAATAATAAAAAGACCAGGAACATGAAAAGGTGTGAGAAATGCGAGGAGCATGAAAAGGTGTGAAAAATTCGAGGAGCAAAAAAAAAAAAAAAGACCAGGAGCATGAAAAGGTGTGAAAAATGCGAGGAGCAAAAAAAAAAAAAAGAAAGACCAGGAGCATAAAAAGGTGTGAAAAATGCGACGAGCATGAAAAGTTGTGAAAAATGCGAGGAGCATGAAGAGGTGTGAAAAATGCGAGGAGCATGAAAAGGTGTGAAAAATTCGAGGAGCAAAAAAAAAAAAAAAAAAAGACCAGGAGCATGAAATGGTGTGAAAAATTCGAGGAGCATGAAAAGGTGTGAAAAATGCGAGGAGCCAAAAAAAAAAAAAAAGAAAGAAAGAAAGACCAGGAGCATGAAAAGGTGTGAAAAATGCGAGGAGCAAAAAAAAAAAAAAAAAGACCAGGAGCATGAAAAGGTGTGAAAAATGCGAGGAGCATGAAGAGGTGTGAAAAATGCGAGGAGCAAAAAAAAAAAAAGAAAGACCAGGAGCATGAAAAGGTGTGAAAAATGCGAGGAGCAAAAAAAAAAAAAAAAAGAAAGACCAGGAGCATGAAAAGGTGTGAAAAATGCGACGAGCATGAAAAGTTGTGAAAAATGCGAGGAGCATGAAGAGGTGTGAAAAATGCGAGGAGCATGAAAAGGTGTGAAAAATTCGAGGAGCAAAAAAAAAAAAAAAGACCAGGAGCATGAAAAGGTGTGAAAAATGCGAGGAGCAAAAAAAAAAAAAAAAAAAAAAAAAAGACCAGGAGCATGAAAAGGTGTGAAAAATGCGAGGAGCAAAAAAAAAAAAAAAAAGACCAGGAGCATGAAAAGGTGTGAAAAATGCGGGGAGCAAAAAAAAAAAAAAAGAAAGACCAGGAGCATAAAAAGGTGTGAAAAATGCGACGAGCATGAAAAGTTGTGAAAAATGCGAGGAGCATGAAGAGGTGTGAAAAATGCGAGGAGCATGAAAAGGTGTGAAAAATTCGAGGAGCAAAAAAAAAAAAAGACCAGGAGCATAAAAGGTGTGAAAAATGCGAGGAAAAAAAAAAAAAAAGACCAGGAACATGAAAAGGTGTGAAAAATGCGAGGAGCCAAAAAAAAAAAAAAGAAAGAAAGAAAGACCAGGAGCATGAAAAGGTGTGAAAAATGCGAGGAGCAAAAAAAAAAAAGAAAGACCAGGAGCATGAAAAGGTGTGAAAAATGCGACGAGCATGAAAAGTTGTGAAAAATGCGAGGAGCATGAAGAGGTGTGAAAAATGCGAGGAGAAAAAAAAAATAATAAAAAGACCAGGAACATGAAAAGGTGTGAAAAATGCGAGGAGCATGAAAAGGTGTGAAAAATTCGAGGAGCAAAAAAAAAAAAAAGACCAGGAGCATTAAAAGGTGTGAAAAATGCGAGGAAAAAAAAAAAAAAAGACCAGGAACATGAAAAGGTGTGAAAAATGCGAGGAGCCAAAAAAAAAAAAAGAAAGACCAGGAGCATGAAAAGGTGTGAAAAATGCGACGACCATGAAAAGTTGTGAAAAATGCGAGGAGCATGAAGAGGTGTGAAAAATGCGAGGAGCATGAAAAGGTGTGAAAAATTCGAGGAGCAAAAAAAAAAAAAAAGACCAGGAGCATGAAAAGGTGTGAAAAATGCGGGGAGCAAAAAAAAAAAAAAAGAAAGACCAGGAGCATAAAAAGGTGTGAAAAATGCGACGAGCATGAAAAGTTGTGAAAAATGCGAGGAGCATGAAGAGGTGTGAAAAATGCGAGGAGCATGAAAAGGTGTGAAAAATTCGAGGAGCAAAAAAAAAAAAAAAGACCAGGAGCATTAAAAGGTGTGAAAAATGCGAGGAAAAAAAAAAAAAAGACCAGGAATATGAAAAGGTGTGAAAAATGCGAGGAGCCAAAAAAAAAGAAAAAGAAAAAAGAAAGACCAGGAGCATGAAAAGGTGTGAAAAATTCGAGGAGCAAAAAAAAAAAAAGAAAGACCAGGAGCATGAAAAGGTGTGAAAAATGCGAGGAGCAAAAAAAAAAAAAAAAAAAAAAAAGGAAGACCAGGAGCATGAAAAGGTGTGAAAAATGCGGGGAGCAAAAAAAAAAAAAAAGAAAGACCAGGAGCATAAAAAGGTGTGAAAAATGCGACGAGCATGAAAAGTTGTGAAAAATGTGAGGAGCATGAAGAGGTGTGAAAAATGCGAGGAGAAAAAAAAAATAATAAAAAGACCAGGAACATGAAAAGGTGTGAGAAATGCGAGGAGCATGAAAAGGTGTGAAAAATTCGAGGAGCAAAAAAAAAAAAAAGACCAGGAGCATGAAAAGGTGTGAAAAATGCGAGGAGCAAAAAAAAAAAAAAGAAAGACCAGGAGCATAAAAAGGTGTGAAAAATGCGACGAGCATGAAAAGTTGTGAAAAATGCGAGGAGCATGAAGAGGTGTGAAAAATGCGAGGAGCATGAAAAGGTGTGAAAAATTCGAGGAGCAAAAAAAAAAAAAAAAAAAAGACCAGGAGCATGAAATGGTGTGAAAAATTCGAGGAGCATGAAAAGGTGTGAAAAATGCGAGGAGCCAAAAAAAAAAAAAAAGAAAGAAAGAAAGACCAGGAGCATGAAAAGGTGTGAAAAATGCGAGGAGCAAAAAAAAAAAAAGAAAGACCAGGAGCATGAAAAGGTGTGAAAAATGCGAGGAGCATGAAAAGGTGTGAAAAATGCGAGGAGCAAAAAAAAAAAAAGAAAGACCAGGAGCATGAAAAGGTGTGAAAAATGCGAGGAGCAAAAAAAAAAAAAAAAAAGAAAGACCAGGAGCATGAAAAGGTGTGAAAAATGCGACGAGCATGAAAAGTTGTGAAAAATGCGAGGAGCATGAAGAGGTGTGAAAAATGCGAGGAGCATGAAAAGGTGTGAAAAATTCGAGGAGCAAAAAAAAAAAAAAAGACCAGGAGCATGAAAAGGTGTGAAAAATGCGAGGAGCAAAAAAAAAAAAAAAAAAAAAAAAAAGACCAGGAGCATGAAAAGGTGTGAAAAATGCGAGGAGCAAAAAAAAAAAAAAAAAGACCAGGAGCATGAAAAGGTGTGAAAAATGCGGGGAGCAAAAAAAAAAAAAAAGAAAGACCAGGAGCATAAAAAGGTGTGAAAAATGCGACGAGCATGAAAAGTTGTGAAAAATGCGAGGAGCATGAAGAGGTGTGAAAAATGCGAGGAGAAAAAAAAAATAATAAAAAGACCAGGAACATGAAAAGGTGTGAGAAATGCGAGGAGCATAAAAAGGTGTGAAAAATTCGAGGAGCAAAAAAAAAAAAAAGACCAGGAGCATGAAAAGGTGTGAAAAATGCGAGGAGCAAAAAAAAAAAAAAGAAAGACCAGGAGCATAAAAAGGTGTGAAAAATGCGACGAGCATGAAAAGTTGTGAAAAATGCGAGGAGCATGAAGAGGTGTGAAAAATGCGAGGAGCATGAAAAGGTGTGAAAAATTCGAGGAGCAAAAAAAAAAAAAAAAAAAGACCAGGAGCATGAAATGGTGTGAAAAATTCGAGGAGCATGAAAAGGTGTGAAAAATGCGAGGAGCCAAAAAAAAAAAAAAAGAAAGAAAGAAAGACCAGGAGCATGAAAAGGTGTGAAAAATGCGAGGAGCAAAAAAAAAAAAAGAAAGACCAGGAGCATGAAAAGGTGTGAAAAATGCGAGGAGCATGAAAAGGTGTGAAAAATGCGAGGAGCAAAAAAAAAAAAAGAAAGACCAGGAGCATGAAAAGGTGTGAAAAATGCGAGGAGCAAAAAAAAAAAAAAAAAGAAAGACCAGGAGCATGAAAAGGTGTGAAAAATGCGACGAGCATGAAAAGTTGTGAAAAATGCGAGGAGCATGAAGAGGTGTGAAAAATGCGAGGAGCATGAAAAGGTGTGAAAAATTCGAGGAGCAAAAAAAAAAAAAAAGACCAGGAGCATGAAAAGGTGGGAAAAATGCGAGGAGCAAAAAAAAAAAAAAAAAAAAAAAAAAGACCAGGAGCATGAAAAGGTGTGAAAAATGCGAGGAGCAAAAAAAAAAAAAAAAAAGACCAGGAGCATGAAAAGGTGTGAAAAATGCGGGGAGCAAAAAAAAAAAAAAAAGAAAGACCAGGAGCATA
Source organism: Cervus elaphus (assembly GCF_910594005.1). Classification (NCBI taxonomy): domain Eukaryota; kingdom Metazoa; phylum Chordata; class Mammalia; order Artiodactyla; family Cervidae; genus Cervus; species Cervus elaphus. Next base: position 332,321 of record NW_025316723.1, on the reverse strand, counting down.
AAAAGGTGTGAAAAATGCGACGAGCATGAAAAGTTGTGAAAAATGCGAGGAGCATGAAGAGGTGTGAAAAATGCGAGGAGAAAAAAAAAATAATAAAAAGACCAGGAACATGAAAAGGTGTGAGAAATGCGAGGAGCATAAAAAGGTGTGAAAAATTCGAGGAGCAAAAAAAAAAAAAAGACCAGGAGCATGAAAAGGTGTGAAAAATGCGAGGAGCAAAAAAAAAAAAAAGAAAGACCAGGAGCAAAAAAAGGTGTGAAAAATGCGACGAGCATGAAAAGTTGTGAAAAATGCGAGGAGCATGAAGAGGTGTGAAAAATGCGAGGAGCATGAAAAGGTGTGAAAAATTCGAGGAGCAAAAAAAAAAAAAAAAAAAGACCAGGAGCATGAAATGGTGTGAAAAATTCGAGGAGCATGAAAAGGTGTGAAAAATGCGAGGAGCCAAAAAAAAAAAAAAAGAAAGAAAGAAAGACCAGGAGCATGAAAAGGTGTGAAAAATGCGAGGAGCAAAAAAAAAAAAAAGAAAGACCAGGAGCATGAAAAGGTGTGAAAAATGCGAGGAGCATGAAAAGGTGTGAAAAATGCGAGGAGCAAAAAAAAAAAAAGAAAGACCAGGAGCATGAAAAGGTGTGAAAAATGCGAGGAGCAAAAAAAAAAAAAAAAAAAAAGACCAGGAGCATGAAAAGGTGTGAAAAATGCGACGAGCATGAAAAGTTGTGAAAAAAGCGAGGAGCATGAAGAGGTGTGAAAAATGCGAGGAGCATGAAAAGGTGTGAAAAATTCGAGGAGCAAAAAAAAAAAAAAAGACCAGGAGCATGAAAAGGTGTGAAAAATGCGAGGAGCAAAAAAAAAAAAAAAAAAAAAAAAAAGACCAGGAGCATGAAAAGGTGTGAAAAATGCGAGGAGCAAAAAAAAAAAAAAAAAGACCAGGAGCATGAAAAGGTGTGAAAAATGCGGGGAGCAAAAAAAAAAAAAAAGAAAAAAAAAGAAAGACCAGGAGCATGAAAAGGTGTGAAAAATGCGATGAGCATGAAAAGTTGTGAAAAATGCGAGGAGCATGAAGAGGTGTGAAAAATGCGAGGAGCATGAAAAGGTGTGAAAAATTCGAGGAGCAAAAAAAAAAAAAAAGACCAGGAGCATGAAAAGGTGTGAAAAATGCGAGGAGCAAAAAAAAAAAAAGAAAGACCAGGAGCATGAAAAGGTGTGAAAAATGCGAGGAGCAAAAAAAAAAAAAAAAAAAAAAAAAAGAAAGACCAGGAGCATGAAAAGGTGTGAAAAATGCGAGGAGAAAAAAAAATACATAAAAAGACCAGGAACATGAAAAGGTGTGAAAAATGCGAGGAGCAAAAAAAAAAAAAAGAAAGAAAGACCAGGAGCATAAAAAGGTGTGAAAAAAGCGACGAGCATGAAAAGTTGTGAAAAAAGCGAGGAGCATGAAGAGGTGGGAAAAATTCGAGGAGCAAAAAAAAAAAAAAAGACCAGGAGCATTAAAAGGTGTGAAAAATGCGAGGAAAAAAAAAAAAAAGACCAGGAACATGAAAAGGTGTGAAAAATGCGAGGAGCCAAAAAAAAAAAAAAAGAAAGAAAGAAAGACCAGGAGCATGAAAAGGTGTGAAAAATGCGAGGAGCAAAAAAAAAAAAAGAAAGACCAGGAGCATGAAAAGGTGTGAAAAATGCGAGGAGCAAAAAAAAAAAAAAAAAAAAAGGAAGACCAGGAGCATGAAAAGGTGTGAAAAATGCGGGGAGCAAAAAAAAAAAAAAAGAAAGACCAGGAGCATGAAAAGGTGTGAAAAATTCGAGGAGCAAAAAAAAAAAAAGAAAGACCAGGAGCATGAAAAGGTGTGAAAAATGCGAGGAGCAAAAAAAAAAAAAAGAAAGACCAGGAGCATGAAAAGGTGTGAAAAATGCGGGGAGCAAAAAAAAAAAAAAAAAGAAAGACCAGGAGCATGAAAAGGTGTGAAAAATGCGACGAGCATGAAAAGTTGTGAAAAAAGCGAGGAGCATGAAGAGGTGTGAAAAATGCGAGTAGCATGAAAAGGTGTGAAAAATTCGAGGAGCAAAAAAAAAAAAAAAAAAAGACCAGGAGCATGAAATGGTGTGAAAAATTCGAGGAGCATGAAAAGGTGTGAAAAATGCGAGGAGCCAAAAAAAAAAAAAAAGAAAGAAAGAAAGAACAGGAGCATGAAAAGTTGTGAAAAATGCGAGGAGCAAAAAAAAAAAAAGAAAGACCAGGAGCATGAAAAGGTGTGAAAAATGCGAGGAGCATGAAAAGGTGTGAAAAATGCGAGGAGCAAAAAAAAAAAAAAGAAAGACCAGGAGCATGAAAAGGTGTGAAAAATGCGACGAGCATGAAAAGTTGTGAAAAAAGCGAGGAGCATGAAGAGGTGTGAAAAAAGCGAGTAGCATGAAAAGGTGTGAAAAATTCGAGGAGCAAAAAAAAAAAAAAAAAAAGACCAGGAGCATGAAATGGTGTGAAAAATTCGAGGAGCATGAAAAGGTGTGAAAAATGCGAGGAGCCAAAAAAAAAAAAAAAGAAAGAAAGAAAGACCAGGAGCATGAAAAGTTGTGAAAAATGCGAGGAGCAAAAAAAAAAAAAGAAAGACCAGGAGCATGAAAAGGTGTGAAAAATGCGAGGAGCATGAAAAGGTGTGAAAAATGCGAGGAGCAAAAAAAAAAAAAAGAAAGACCAGGAGCATGAAAAGGTGTGAAAAATGCGAGGAGCAAAAAAAAAAAAAAAAAAAAAAAAGAAAGACCAGGAGCATGAAAAGGTGTGAAAAATGCGACGAGCATGAAAAGTTGTGAAAAATGCGAGGAGCATGAAGAGGTGTGAAAAATGCGAGGAGAAAAAAAAAATAATAAAAAGACCAGGAACATGAAAAGGTGTGAGAAATGCGAGGAGCATGAAAAGGTGTGAAAAATTCGAGGAGCAAAAAAAAAAAAAAGACCAGGAGCATGAAAAGGTGTGAAAAATGCGAGGAGCAAAAAAAAAAAAAAGAAAGACCAGGAGCATAAAAAGGTGTGAAAAATGCGACGAGCATGAAAAGTTGTGAAAAATGCGAGGAGCATGAAGAGGTGTGAAAAATGCGAGGAGCATGAAAAGGTGTGAAAAATTCGAGGAGCAAAAAAAAAAAAAAAAAAAGACCAGGAGCATGAAATGGTGTGAAAAATTCGAGGAGCATGAAAAGGTGTGAAAAATGCGAGGAGCCAAAAAAAAAAAAAAAGAAAGAAAGAAAGACCAGGAGCATGAAAAGGTGTGAAAAATGCGAGGAGCAAAAAAAAAAAAAGAAAGACCAGGAGCATGAAAAGGTGTGAAAAATGCGAGGAGCATGAAGAGGTGTGAAAAATGCGAGGAGCAAAAAAAAAAAAAGAAAGACCAGGAGCAAGAAAAGGTGTGAAAAATGCGAGGAGCAAAAAAAAAAAAAAAAAGAAAGACCAGGAGCATGAAAAGGTGTGAAAAATGCGACGAGCATGAAAAGTTGTGAAAAATGCGAGGAGCATGAAGAGGTGTGAAAAATGCGAGGAGCATGAAAAGGTGTGAAAAATTCGAGGAGCAAAAAAAAAAAAAAAGACCAGGAGCATGAAAAGGTGTGAAAAATGCGAGGAGCAAAAAAAAAAAAAAAAAAAAAAAAAAAGACCAGGAGCATGAAAAGGTGTGAAAAATGCGGGGAGCAAAAAAAAAAAAAAAAAGACCAGGAGCATGAAAAGGTGTGAAAAATGCGGGGAGCAAAAAAAAAAAAAAAGAAAGACCAGGAGCATAAAAAGGTGTGAAAAATGCGACGAGCATGAAAAGTTGTGAAAAATGCGAGGAGCATGAAGAGGTGTGAAAAATGCGAGGAGCATGAAAAGGTGTGAAAAATTCGAGGAGCAAAAAAAAAAAAAGACCAGGAGCATAAAAGGTGTGAAAAATGCGAGGAAAAAAAAAAAAAAAGACCAGGAACATGAAAAGGTGTGAAAAATGCGAGGAGCCAAAAAAAAAAAAAAGAAAGAAAGAAAGACCAGGAGCATGAAAAGGTGTGAAAAATGCGAGGAGCAAAAAAAAAAAAGAAAGACCAGGAGCATGAAAAGGTGTGAAAAATGCGACGAGCATGAAAAGTTGTGAAAAATGCGAGGAGCATGAAGAGGTGTGAAAAATGCGAGGAGAAAAAAAAAATAATAAAAAGACCAGGAACATGAAAAGGTGTGAAAAATGCGAGGAGCATGAAAAGGTGTGAAAAATTCGAGGAGCAAAAAAAAAAAAAAGACCAGGAGCATTAAAAGGTGTGAAAAATGCGAGGAAAAAAAAAAAAAAGACCAGGAACATGAAAAGGTGTGAAAAATGCGAGGAGCCAAAAAAAAAAAAAGAAAGACCAGGAGCATGAAAAGGTGTGAAAAATGCGACGACCATGAAAAGTTGTGAAAAATGCGAGGAGCATGAAGAGGTGTGAAAAATGCGAGGAGCATGAAAAGGTGTGAAAAATTCGAGGAGCAAAAAAAAAAAAAAAGACCAGGAGCATGAAAAGGTGTGAAAAATGCGGGGAGCAAAAAAAAAAAAAAGAAAGACCAGGAGCATAAAAAGGTGTGAAAAATGCGACGAGCATGAAAAGTTGTGAAAAATGCGAGGAGCATGAAGAGGTGTGAAAAATGCGAGGAGCATGAAAAGGTGTGAAAAATTCGAGGAGCAAAAAAAAAAAAAAAGACCAGGAGCATTAAAAGGTGTGAAAAATGCGAGGAAAAAAAAAAAAAAGACCAGGAATATGAAAAGGTGTGAAAAATGCGAGGAGCCAAAAAAAAAGAAAAAGAAAAAAGAAAGACCAGGAGCATGAAAAGGTGTGAAAAATTCGAGGAGCAAAAAAAAAAAAAGAAAGACCAGGAGCATGAAAAGGTGTGAAAAATGCGAGGAGCATGAAGAGGTGTGAAAAATGCGAGGAGCAAAAAAAAAAAAAAAAAGACCAGGAGGATGAAAAGGGGTGAAAAATGCGAGGAGCAAAAAAAAAAAAAAAAAGAAAGACCAGGAGCATGAAAAGGTGTGAAAAATGCGACGAGCATGAAAAGTTGTGAAAAATGCGAGGAGCATGAAGAGGTGTGAAAAATGCGAGGAGCATGAAAAGGTGTGAAAAATTCGAGGAGCAAAAAAAAAAAAAAAGACCAGGAGCATGAAAAGGTGTGAAAAATGCGAGGAGCAAAAAAAAAAAAAAAAAAAAAAAAAAGACCAGGAGCATGAAAAGGTGTGAAAAATGCGAGGAGCAAAAAAAAAAAAAAAAAGACCAGGAGCATGAAAAGGTGTGAAAAATGCGGGGAGAAAAAAAAAAAAAAAAGAAAGACCAGGAGCATAAAAAGGTGTGAAAAATGCGACGAGCATGAAAAGTTGTGAAAAATGCGAGGAGCATGAAGAGGTGTGAAAAATGCGAGGAGCATGAAAAGGTGTGAAAAATTCGAGGAGCAAAAAAAAAAAAAAGACCAGGAGCATAAAAGGTGTGAAAAATGCGAGGAAAAAAAAAAAAAAAGAACAGGAACATGAAAAGGTGTGAAAAATGCGAGGAGCCAAAAAAAAAAAAAAGAAAGAAAGAAAGACCAGGAGCATGAAAAGGTGTGAAAAATGCGAGGAGCAAAAAAAAAAAAGAAAGACCAGGAGCATGAAAAGGTGTGAAAAATGCGACGAGCATGAAAAGTTGTGAAAAATGCGAGGAGCATGAAGAGGTGTGAAAAATGCGAGGAGAAAAAAAAAATAATAAAAAGACCAGGAACATGAAAAGGTGTGAAAAATGCGAGGAGCATGAAAAGGTGTGAAAAATTCGAGGAGCAAAAAAAAAAAAAAGACCAGGAGCATTAAAAGGTGTGAAAAATGCGAGGAAAAAAAAAAAAAAAGACCAGGAACATGAAAAGGTGTGAAAAATGCGAGGAGCCAAAAAAAAAAAAAGAAAGACCAGGAGCATGAAAAGGTGTGAAAAATGCGACGACCATGAAAAGTTGTGAAAAATGCGAGGAGCATGAAGAGGTGTGAAAAATGCGAGGAGCATGAAAAGGTGTGAAAAATTCGAGGAGCAAAAAAAAAAAAAAAGACCAGGAGCATGAAAAGGTGTGAAAAATGCGGGGAGCAAAAAAAAAAAAAAGAAAGACCAGGAGCATAAAAAGGTGTGAAAAATGCGACGAGCATGAAAAGTTGTGAAAAATGCGAGGAGCATGAAGAGGTGTGAAAAATGCGAGGAGCATGAAAAGGTGTGAAAAATTCGAGGAGCAAAAAAAAAAAAAAAGACCAGGAGCATTAAAAGGTGTGAAAAATGCGAGGAAAAAAAAAAAAAAGACCAGGAATATGAAAAGGTGTGAAAAATGCGAGGAGCCAAAAAAAAAGAAAAAGAAAAAAGAAAGACCAGGAGCATGAAAAGGTGTGAAAAATTCGAGGAGCAAAAAAAAAAAAAGAAAGACCAGGAGCAAGAAAAGGGGGGAAAAATGCGAGGAGCAAAAAAAAAAAAAAAAAAAAAAAAGGAAGACCAGGAGCATGAAAAGGTGTGAAAAATGCGGGGAGCAAAAAAAAAAAAAAAGAAAGACCAGGAGCATAAAAAGGTGTGAAAAATGCGACGAGCATGAAAAGTTGTGAAAAATGCGAGGAGCATGAAGAGGTGTGAAAAATGCGAGGAGAAAAAAAAAATAATAAAAAGACCAGGAACATGAAAAGGTGTGAGAAATGCGAGGAGCATGAAAAGGTGTGAAAAATTCGAGGAGCAAAAAAAAAAAAAAGACCAGGAGCATGAAAAGGTGTGAAAAATGCGAGGAGCAAAAAAAAAAAAAAGAAAGACCAGGAGCATAAAAAGGTGTGAAAAATGCGACGAGCATGAAAAGTTGTGAAAAATGCGAGGAGCATGAAGAGGTGTGAAAAATGCGAGGAGCATGAAAAGGTGTGAAAAATTCGAGGAGCAAAAAAAAAAAAAAAAAAAGACCAGGAGCATGAAATGGTGTGAAAAATTCGAGGAGCATGAAAAGGTGTGAAAAATGCGAGGAGCCAAAAAAAAAAAAAAAGAAAGAAAGAAAGACCAGGAGCATGAAAAGGTGTGAAAAATGCGAGGAGCAAAAAAAAAAAAAGAAAGACCAGGAGCATGAAAAGGTGTGAAAAATGCGAGGAGCATGAAAAGGTGTGAAAAATGCGAGGAGCAAAAAAAAAAAAAGAAAGACCAGGAGCATGAAAAGGTGTGAAAAATGCGAGGAGCAAAAAAAAAAAAAAAAAGAAAGACCAGGAGCATGAAAAGGTGTGAAAAATGCGACGAGCATGAAAAGTTGTGAAAAATGCGAGGAGCATGAAGAGGTGTGAAAAATGCGAGGAGCATGAAAAGGTGTGAAAAATTCGAGGAGCAAAAAAAAAAAAAAAGACCAGGAGCATGAAAAGGTGTGAAAAATGCGAGGAGCAAAAAAAAAAAAAAAAAAAAAAAAAAAGACCAGGAGCATGAAAAGGTGTGAAAAATGCGAGGAGCAAAAAAAAAAAAAAAAAGACCAGGAGCATGAAAAGGTGTGAAAAATGCGGGGAGCAAAAAAAAAAAAAAAGAAAGACCAGGAGCATAAAAAGGTGTGAAAAATGCGACGAGCATGAAAAGTTGTGAAAAATGCGAGGAGCATGAAGAGGTGTGAAAAATGCGAGGAGAAAAAAAAAATAATAAAAAGACCAGGAACATGAAAAGGTGTGAGAAATGCGAGGAGCATAAAAAGGTGTGAAAAATTCGAGGAGCAAAAAAAAAAAAAAGACCAGGAGCATGAAAAGGTGTGAAAAATGCGAGGAGCAAAAAAAAAAAAAAGAAAGACCAGGAGCATAAAAAGGTGTGAAAAATGCGACGAGCATGAAAAGTTGTGAAAAATGCGAGGAGCATGAAGAGGTGTGAAAAATGCGAGGAGCATGAAAAGGTGTGAAAAATTCGAGGAGCAAAAAAAAAAAAAAAAAAAGACCAGGAGCATGAAATGGTGTGAAAAATTCGAGGAGCATGAAAAGGTGTGAAAAATGCGAGGAGCCAAAAAAAAAAAAAAAGAAAGAAAGAAAGACCAGGAGCATGAAAAGGTGTGAAAAATGCGAGGAGCAAAAAAAAAAAAAGAAAGACCAGGAGCATGAAAAGGTGTGAAAAATGCGAGGAGCATGAAAAGGTGTGAAAAATGCGAGGAGCAAAAAAAAAAAAAGAAAGACCAGGAGCATGAAAAGGTGTGAAAAATGAGAGGAGCAAAAAAAAAAAAAAAAAGAAAGACCAGGAGCATGAAAAGGTGTGAAAAATGCGACGAGCATGAAAAGTTGTGAAAAATGCGAGGAGCATGAAGAGGTGTGAAAAATGCGAGGAGCATGAAAAGGTGTGAAAAATTCGAGGAGCAAAAAAAAAAAAAAAGACCAGGAGCATGAAAAGGTGTGAAAAATGCGAGGAGCAAAAAAAAAAAAAAAAAAAAAAAAAAGACCAGGAGCATGAAAAGGTGTGAAAAATGCGAGGAGCAAAAAAAAAAAAAAAAAAGACCAGGAGCATGAAAAGGTGTGAAAAATGCGGGGAGCAAAAAAAAAAAAAAAGAAAGACCAGGAGCATGAAAAGGTGTGAAAAATTCGAGGAGCAAAAAAAAAAAAAGAAAGACCAGGAGCATGAAAAGGTGTGAAAAATGCGAGGAGCAAAAAAAAAAAAAAGAAAGACCAGGAGCATGAAAAGGTGTGAAAAATGCGGGGAGCAAAAAAAAAAAAAAAAAGAAAGACCAGGAGCATGAAAAGGTGTGAAAAATGCGACGAGCATGAAAAGTTGTGAAAAAAGCGAGGAGCATGAAGAGGTGTGAAAAATGCGAGTAGCATGAAAAGGTGTGAAAAATTCGAGGAGCAAAAAAAAAAAAAAAAAAAGACCAGGAGCATGAAATGGTGTGAAAAATTCGAGGAGCATGAAAAGGTGTGAAAAATGCGAGGAGCCAAAAAAAAAAAAAAAAGAAAGAAAGAAAGACCAGGAGCATGAAAAGGTGTGAAAAATGCGAGGAGCAAAAAAAAAAAAAGAAAGACCAGGAGCATGAAAAGGTGTGAAAAATGCGAGGAGCATGAAAAGGTGTGAAAAATGCGAGGAGCAAAAAAAAAAAAAAGAAAGACCAGGAGCATGAAAAGGTGTGAAAAATGCGAGGAGCAAAAAAAAAAAAAAAAAAAAAAAAGAAAGACCAGGAGCATGAAAAGGTGTGAAAAATGCGACGAGCATGAAAAGTTGTGAAAAATGCGAGGAGCATGAAGAGGTGTGAAAAATGCGAGGAGAAAAAAAAAATAATAAAAAGACCAGGAACATGAAAAGGTGTGAGAAATGCGAGGAGCATGAAAAGGTGTGAAAAATTCGAGGAGCAAAAAAAAAAAAAAGACCAGGAGCATGAAAAGGTGTGAAAAATGCGAGGAGCAAAAAAAAAAAAAAGAAAGACCAGGAGCATAAAAAGGTGTGAAAAATGCGACGAGCATGAAAAGTTGTGAAAAATGCGAGGAGCATGAAGAGGTGTGAAAAATGCGAGGAGCATGAAAAGGTGTGAAAAATTCGAGGAGCAAAAAAAAAAAAAAAAAAAGACCAGGAGCATGAAATGGTGTGAAAAATTCGAGGAGCATGAAAAGGTGTGAAAAATGCGAGGAGCCAAAAAAAAAAAAAAAGAAAGAAAGAAAGACCAGGAGCATGAAAAGGTGTGAAAAATGCGAGGAGCAAAAAAAAAAAAAGAAAGACCAGGAGCATGAAAAGGTGTGAAAAATGCGAGGAGCATGAAAAGGTGTGAAAAATGCGAGGAGCAAAAAAAAAAAAAGAAAGACCAGGAGCATGAAAAGGTGTGAAAAATGCGAGGAGCAAAAAAAAAAAAAAAAAGAAAGACCAGGAGCATGAAAAGGTGTGAAAAATGCGACGAGCATGAAAAGTTGTGAAAAATGCGAGGAGCATGAAGAGGTGTGAAAAATGCGAGTAGCATGAAAAGGTGTGAAAAATTCGAGGAGCAAAAAAAAAAAAAAAGACCAGGAGCATGAAAAGGGGTGAAAAATGCGAGGAGCAAAAAAAAAAAAAAAAAAAAAAAAAAAGACAAGGAGCATGAAAAGGTGTGAAAAATGCGAGGAGCAAAAAAAAAAAAAAAAAGACCAGGAGCATGAAAAGGTGTGAAAAATGCGGGGAGCAAAAAAAAAAAAAAAGAAAGACCAGGAGCATAAAAAGGTGTGAAAAATGCGACGAGCATGAAAAGTTGTGAAAAATGCGAGGAGCATGAAGAGGTGTGAAAAATGCGAGGAGCATGAAAAGGTGTGAAAAATTCGAGGAGCAAAAAAAAAAAAAGACCAGGAGCATAAAAGGTGTGAAAAATGCGAGGAAAAAAAAAAAAAAAGACCAGGAACATGAAAAGGTGTGAAAAATGCGAGGAGCCAAAAAAAAAAAAAAGAAAGAAAGAAAGACCAGGAGCATGAAAAGGTGTGAAAAATGCGAGGAGCAAAAAAAAAAAAGAAAGACCAGGAGCATGAAAAGGTGTGAAAAATGCGACGAGCATGAAAAGTTGTGAAAAATGCGAGGAGCATGAAGAGGTGTGAAAAATGCGAGGAGAAAAAAAAAATAATAAAAAGACCAGGAACATGAAAAGGTGTGAAAAATGCGAGGAGCATGAAAAGGTGTGAAAAATTCGAGGAGCAAAAAAAAAAAAAAGACCAGGAGCATTAAAAGGTGTGAAAAATGCGAGGAAAAAAAAAAAAAAGACCAGGAACATGAAAAGGTGTGAAAAATGCGAGGAGCCAAAAAAAAAAAAAGAAAGACCAGGAGCATGAAAAGGTGTGAAAAATGCGACGACCATGAAAAGTTGTGAAAAATGCGAGGAGCATGAAGAGGTGTGAAAAATGCGAGGAGCATGAAAAGGTGTGAAAAATTCGAGGAGCAAAAAAAAAAAAAAAGACCAGGAGCATGAAAAGGTGTGAAAAATGCGGGGAGCAAAAAAAAAAAAAAGAAAGACCAGGAGCATAAAAAGGTGTGAAAAATGCGACGAGCATGAAAATTTGTGAAAAATGCGAGGAGCATGAAGAGGTGTGAAAAATGCGAGGAGCATGAAAAGGTGTGAAAAATTCGAGGAGCAAAAAAAAAAAAAAAGACCAGGAGCATTAAAAGGTGTGAAAAATGCGAGGAAAAAAAAAAAAAAGACCAGGAATATGAAAAGGTGTGAAAAATGCGAGGAGCCAAAAAAAAAGAAAAAGAAAAAAGAAAGACCAGGAGCATGAAAAGGTGTGAAAAATTCGAGGAGCAAAAAAAAAAAAAGAAAGACCAGGAGCTAGAAAAGGGGTGAAAAATGCGAGGAGAAAAAAAAAAAAAAGACCAGGAGCATGAAAAGGTGTGAAAAATGCGAGGAAAAAAAAAAAAAAAGACCAGGAACATGAAAAGGTGTGAAAAATGCGAGGAGCAAAAAAAAAAAAAAAAAAAAGGAAGACCAGGAGCATGAAAAGGTGTGAAAAATGCGGGGAGCAAAAAAAAAAAAAAAGAAAGACCAGGAGCATGAAAAGGTGTGAAAAATTCGAGGAGCAAAAAAAAAAAAAAAAAAGACCAGGAGCAAGAAAAGGTGTGAAAAATGCGAGGAGAAAAAAAAAAAAATAAAAAGACCAGGAACATGAAAAGGTGTGAAAAATGCGAGGAGCAAAAAAAAAAAAAAAGAAAGAAAGACCAGGAGCATAAAAAGGTGTGAAAAATGCGACGAGCATGAAAAGTAGTGAAAAATGCGAGGAGCATGAAGAGGTGTGAAAAATGCGAGGAGCATGAAAAGGTGTGAAAAATGCGGGGAGCAAAAAAAAAAAAAAAGACCAGTAGCATTAAAAGGTGTGAAAAATGCGAGGAAAAAAAAAAAAAAAAAAAAAAAAAAAAAGACCAGGAGCATGAAAAGGTGTGAAAAATGCGAGGAGCAAAAAAAAAAAAAAAAAGACCAGGAGCATGAAAAGGTGTGAAAAATGCGGGGAGCAAAAAAAAAAAAAAAGAAAGACCAGGAGCATAAAAAGGTGTGAAAAATGCGACGAGCATGAAAAGTTGTGAAAAATGCGAGGAGCATGAAGAGGTGTGAAAAATGCGAGGAGCATGAAAAGGTGTGAAAAATTCGAGGAGCAAAAAAAAAAAAAGACCAGGAGCATAAAAGGTGTGAAAAATGCGAGGAAAAAAAAAAAAAAAGACCAGGAACATGAAAAGGTGTGAAAAATGCGAGGAGCCAAAAAAAAAAAAAAGAAAGAAAGAAAGACCAGGAGCATGAAAAGGTGTGAAAAATGCGAGGAGCAAAAAAAAAAAAGAAAGACCAGGAGCATGAAAAGGTGTGAAAAATGCGACGAGCATGAAAAGTTGTGAAAAATGCGAGGAGCAGGAAGAGGTGTGAAAAATGCGAGGAGAAAAAAAAAATAATAAAAAGACCAGGAACATGAAAAGGTGTGAAAAATGCGAGGAGCATGAAAAGGTGTGAAAAATTCGAGGAGCAAAAAAAAAAAAAAAGACCAGGAGCATGAAAAGGTGTGAAAAATGCGAGGAGCAAAAAAAAAAAAAAAAAAAAAAAAAAGACCAGGAGCAAGAAAAGGTGTGAAAAATGCGAGGAGCAAAAAAAAAAAAAAAAAGACCAGGAGCATGAAAAGGTGTGAAAAATGCGGGGAGCAAAAAAAAAAAAAAAAGAAAGACCAGGAGCATAAAAAGGTGTGAAAAATGCGACGAGCATGAAAAGTTGTGAAAAATGCGAGGAGCATGAAGAGGTGTGAAAAATGCGAGGAGCATGAAAAGGTGTGAAAAATTCGAGGAGCAAAAAAAAAAAAAGACCAGGAGCATAAAAGGTGTGAAAAATGCGAGGAAAAAAAAAAAAAAAGACCAGGAACATGAAAAGGTGTGAAAAATGCGAGGAGCCAAAAAAAAAAAAAAGAAAGAAAGAAAGACCAGGAGCATGAAAAGGTGTGAAAAATGCGAGGAGCAAAAAAAAAAAAGAAAGACCAGGAGCATGAAAAGGTGTGAAAAATGCGACGAGCATGAAAAGTTGTGAAAAATGCGAGGAGCATGAAGAGGTGTGAAAAATGCGAGGAGAAAAAAAAAATAATAAAAAGACCAGGAACATGAAAAGGTGTGAAAAATGCGAGGAGCATGAAAAGGTGTGAAAAATTCGAGGAGCAAAAAAAAAAAAAAGACCAGGAGCATTAAAAGGTGTGAAAAATGCGAGGAAAAAAAAAAAAAAGACCAGGAACATGAAAAGGTGTGAAAAATGCGAGGAGCCAAAAAAAAAAAAAGAAAGACCAGGAGCATGAAAAGGTGTGAAAAATGCGACGACCATGAAAAGTTGTGAAAAATGCGAGGAGCATGAAGAGGTGTGAAAAATGCGAGGAGCATGAAAAGGTGTGAAAAATTCGAGGAGCAAAAAAAAAAAAAAAGACCAGGAGCATGAAAAGGTGTGAAAAATGCGGGGAGCAAAAAAAAAAAAAAGAAAGACCAGGAGCATAAAAAGGTGTGAAAAATGCGACGAGCATGAAAATTTGTGAAAAATGCGAGGAGCATGAAGAGGTGTGAAAAATGCGAGGAGCATGAAAAGGTGTGAAAAATTCGAGGAGCAAAAAAAAAAAAAAAGACCAGGAGCATTAAAAGGTGTGAAAAATGCGAGGAAAAAAAAAAAAAAGACCAGGAATATGAAAAGGTGTGAAAAATGCGAGGAGCCAAAAAAAAAGAAAAAGAAAAAAGAAAGACCAGGAGCATGAAAAGGTGTGAAAAATTCGAGGAGCAAAAAAAAAAAAAGAAAGACCAGGAGCATGAAAAGGTGTGAAAAATGCGAGGAGCAAAAAAAAAAAAAAAAAAAAAAAGGAAGACCAGGAGCATGAAAAGGTGTGAAAAATGCGGGGAGCAAAAAAAAAAAAAAAGAAAGACCAGGAGCATGAAAAGGTGTGAAAAATTCGAGGAGCAAAAAAAAAAAAAAAAAGACCAGGAGCTAGAAAAGGGGTGAAAAATGCGAGGAGAAAAAAAAAAAAAAGACCAGGAGCATGAAAAGGTGTGAAAAATGCGAGGAAAAAAAAAAAAAAAGACCAGGAACATGAAAAGGTGTGAAAAATGCGAGGAGCAAAAAAAAAAAAAAAAAAAAGGAAGACCAGGAGCATGAAAAGGTGTGAAAAATGCGGGGAGCAAAAAAAAAAAAAAAGAAAGACCAGGAGCATGAAAAGGTGTGAAAAATTCGAGGAGCAAAAAAAAAAAAAAAAAAGACCAGGAGCAAGAAAAGGTGTGAAAAATGCGAGGAGAAAAAAAAAAAAATAAAAAGACCAGGAACATGAAAAGGTGTGAAAAATGCGAGGAGCAAAAAAAAAAAAAAAGAAAGAAAGACCAGGAACATGAAAAGGTGTGAAAAATGCGACGAGCATGAAAAGTAGTGAAAAATGCGAGGAGCATGAAGAGGTGTGAAAAATGCGAGGAGCATGAAAAGGTGTGAAAAATGCGGGGAGCAAAAAAAAAAAAAAAGACCAGTAGCATTAAAAGGTGTGAAAAATGCGAGGAAAAAAAAAAAAAAAAAAAGACCAGGAGCATGAAAAGGTGTGAAAAATGCGAGGAGCAAAAAAAAAAAAAAAAAGACCAGGAGCATGAAAAGGTGTGAAAAATGCGGGGAGCAAAAAAAAAAAAAAAGAAAGACCAGGAGCATAAAAAGGTGTGAAAAATGCGACGAGCATGAAAAGTTGTGAAAAAGGCGAGGAGCATGAAGAGGTGTGAAAAATGCGAGGAGCATGAAAAGGTGTGAAAAATTCGAGGAGCAAAAAAAAAAAAAGACCAGGAGCATAAAAGGTGTGAAAAATGCGAGGAAAAAAAAAAAAAAAGACCAGGAACATGAAAAGGTGTGAAAAATGCGAGGAGCCAAAAAAAAAAAAAAGAAAGAAAGAAAGACCAGGAGCATGAAAAGGTGTGAAAAATGCGAGGAGCAAAAAAAAAAAAGAAAGACCAGGAGCATGAAAAGGTGTGAAAAATGCGACGAGCATGAAAAGTTGTGAAAAATGCGAGGAGCATGAAGAGGTGTGAAAAATGCGAGGAGAAAAAAAAAAAAAAAAAAAGACCAGGAACATGAAAAGGTGTGAAAAAAGCGAGGAGCATGAAAAGGTGTGAAAAATTCGAGGAGCAAAAAAAAAAAAAAAGACCAGGAGCATGAAAAGGTGTGAAAAATGCGAGGAGCAAAAAAAAAAAAAAAAAAAAAAAAAAGACCAGGAGCATGAAAAGGTGTGAAAAATGCGAGGAGCAAAAAAAAAAAAAAAAAGACCAGGAGCATGAAAAGGTGTGAAAAATGCGGGGAGAAAAAAAAAAAAAAAAGAAAGACCAGGAGCATAAAAAGGTGTGAAAAATGCGACGAGCATGAAAAGTTGTGAAAAATGCGAGGAGCATGAAGAGGTGTGAAAAATGCGAGGAGCATGAAAAGGTGTGAAAAATTCGAGGAGCAAAAAAAAAAAAAGACCAGGAACATGAAAGGTGTGAAAAATGCGAGGAAAAAAAAAAAAAAAAGACCAGGAACATGAAAAGGTGTGAAAAATGCGAGGAGCCAAAAAAAAAAAAAAGAAAGAAAGAAAGACCAGGAGCATTAAAAGGTGTGAAAAATGCGAGGAGCAAAAAAAAAAAAGAAAGACCAGGAGCATGAAAAGGTGTGAAAAATGCGACGAGCATGAAAAGTTGTGAAAAATGCGAGGAGCATGAAGAGGTGTGAAAAATGCGAGGAGAAAAAAAAAATAATAAAAAGACCAGGAACATGAAAAGGTGTGAAAAATGCGAGGAGCATGAAAAGGTGTGAAAAATTCGAGGAGCAAAAAAAAAAAAAAAGACCAGGAGCATTAAAAGGTGTGAAAAATGCGAGGAAAAAAAAAAAAAAGACCAGGAACATGAAAAGGTGTGAAAAATGCGAGGAGCCAAAAAAAAAAAAAGAAAGACCAGGAGCATGAAAAGGTGTGAAAAATGCGACGACCATGAAAAGTTGTGAAAAATGCGAGGAGCATGAAGAGGTGTGAAAAATGCGAGGAGCATGAAAAGGTGTGAAAAATTCGAGGAGCAAAAAAAAAAAAAAAGACCAGGAGCATGAAAAGGTGTGAAAAATGCGGGGAGCAAAAAAAAAAAAAAGAAAGACCAGGAGCATAAAAAGGTGTGAAAAATGCGACGAGCATGAAAAGTTGTGAAAAATGCGAGGAGCATGAAGAGGTGTGAAAAATGCGAGGAGCATGAAAAGGTGTGAAAAATTCGAGGAGCAAAAAAAAAAAAAAAGACCAGGAGCATTAAAAGGTGTGAAAAATGCGAGGAAAAAAAAAAAAAAGACCAGGAATATGAAAAGGTGTGAAAAATGCGAGGAGCCAAAAAAAAAGAAAAAGAAAAAAGAAAGACCAGGAGCATGAAAAGGTGTGAAAAATTCGAGGAGCAAAAAAAAAAAAAGAAAGACCAGGAGCATGAAAAGGTGTGAAAAATGCGAGGAGCAAAAAAAAAAAAAAAAAAAAAAAAGGAAGACCAGGAGCATGAAAAGGTGTGAAAAATGCGGGGAGCAAAAAAAAAAAAAAAGAAAGACCAGGAGCATGAAAAGGTGTGAAAAATTCGAGGAGCAAAAAAAAAAAAAAAAAGACCAGGAGCTAGAAAAGGGGTGAAAAATGCGAGGAGAAAAAAAAAAAAAAGACCAGGAGCATGAAAAGGTGTGAAAAATGCGAGGAAAAAAAAAAAAAAAAGACCAAGAACATAAAAAGGTGTGAAAAATACGAGGAGCAAAAAAAAAAAAAAAAAAAAGGAAGACCAGGAGCATGAAAAGGTGTGAAAAATGCGGGGAGCAAAAAAAAAAAAAAAGAAAGACCAGGAGCATGAAAAGGTGTGAAAAATTCGAGGAGCAAAAAAAAAAAAAAAAAAGACCAGGAGCAAGAAAAGGTGTGAAAAAAGCGAGGAGAAAAAAAAAAAAAAAAAAAGACCAGGAACAAGAAAAGGTGTGAAAAATGCGAGGAGCAAAAAAAAAAAAAAAGAAAGAAAGACCAGGAGCATAAAAAGGTGTGAAAAATGCGACGAGCATGAAAAGTAGTGAAAAATGCGAGGAGCATGAAGAGGTGTGAAAAATGCGAGGAGCATGAAAAGGTGTGAAAAATGCGGGGAGCAAAAAAAAAAAAAAAGACCAGGAGCATTAAAAGGTGTGAAAAATGCGAGGAAAAAAAAAAAAAAAAAAAAAAAAAAAAAAGACCAGGAGCATGAAAAGGTGTGAAAAATGCGAGGAGCAAAAAAAAAAAAAAAAAGACCAGGAGCATGAAAAGGTGTGAAAAATGCGGGGAGCAAAAAAAAAAAAAAAGAAAGACCAGGAGCATAAAAAGGTGTGAAAAATGCGACGAGCATGAAAAGTTGTGAAAAATGCGAGGAGCATGAAGAGGTGTGAAAAATGCGAGGAGCATGAAAAGGTGTGAAAAATTCGAGGAGCAAAAAAAAAAAAAGACCAGGAGCATAAAAGGTGTGAAAAATGCGAGGAAAAAAAAAAAAAAAGACCAGGAACATGAAAAGGTGTGAAAAATGCGAGGAGCCAAAAAAAAAAAAAAGAAAGAAAGAAAGACCAGGAGCATGAAAAGGTGTGAAAAATGCGAGGAGCAAAAAAAAAAAAGAAAGACCAGGAGCATGAAAAGGTGTGAAAAATGCGACGAGCATGAAAAGTTGTGAAAAATGCGAGGAGCATGAAGAGGTGTGAAAAATGCGAGGAGAAAAAAAAAATAATAAAAAGACCAGGAACATGAAAAGGTGTGAAAAATGCGAGGAGCATGAAAAGGTGTGAAAAATTCGAGGAGCAAAAAAAAAAAAAAGACCAGGAGCATTAAAAGGTGTGAAAAATGCGAGGAAAAAAAAAAAAAAAGACCAGGAACATGAAAAGGTGTGAAAAATGCGAGGAGCCAAAAAAAAAAAAAGAAAGACCAGGAGCATGAAAAGGTGTGAAAAATGCGACGACCATGAAAAGTTGTGAAAAATGCGAGGAGCATGAAGAGGTGTGAAAAATGCGAGGAGCATGAAAAGGTGTGAAAAATTCGAGGAGCAAAAAAAAAAAAAAAGACCAGGAGCATGAAAAGGTGTGAAAAATGCGGGGAGCAAAAAAAAAAAAAAGAAAGACCAGGAGCATAAAAAGGTGTGAAAAATGCGACGAGCATGAAAAGTTGTGAAAAATGCGAGGAGCATGAAGAGGTGTGAAAAATGCGAGGAGCATGAAAAGGTGTGAAAAATTCGAGGAGCAAAAAAAAAAAAAAAGACCAGGAGCATTAAAAGGTGTGAAAAATGCGAGGAAAAAAAAAAAAAAAGACCAGGAATATGAAAAGGTGTGAAAAATGCGAGGAGCCAAAAAAAAAGAAAAAGAAAAAAGAAAGACCAGGAGCATGAAAAGGTGTGAAAAATTCGAGGAGCAAAAAAAAAAAAAGAAAGACCAGGAGCATGAAAAGGTGTGAAAAATGCGAGGAGCAAAAAAAAAAAAAAAAAAAAAAAAGGAAGACCAGGAGCATGAAAAGGTGTGAAAAATGCGGGGAGCAAAAAAAAAAAAAAAGAAAGACCAGGAGCATAAAAAGGTGTGAAAAATGCGACGAGCATGAAAAGTTGTGAAAAATGCGAGGAGCATGAAGAGGTGTGAAAAATGCGAGGAGAAAAAAAAAATAATAAAAAGACCAGGAACATGAAAAGGTGTGAGAAATGCGAGGAGCATGAAAAGGTGTGAAAAATTCGAGGAGCAAAAAAAAAAAAAAGACCAGGAGCATGAAAAGGTGTGAAAAATGCGAGGAGCAAAAAAAAAAAAAAGAAAGACCAGGAGCATAAAAAGGTGTGAAAAATGCGACGAGCATGAAAAGTTGTGAAAAATGCGAGGAGCATGAAGAGGTGTGAAAAATGCGAGGAGCATGAAAAGGTGTGAAAAATTCGAGGAGCAAAAAAAAAAAAAAAAAAAGACCAGGAGCATGAAATGGTGTGAAAAATTCGAGGAGCATGAAAAGGTGTGAAAAATGCGAGGAGCCAAAAAAAAAAAAAAAGAAAGAAAGAAAGACCAGGAGCATGAAAAGGTGTGAAAAATGCGAGGAGCAAAAAAAAAAAAAGAAAGACCAGGAGCATGAAAAGGTGTGAAAAATGCGAGGAGCATGAAAAGGTGTGAAAAATGCGAGGAGCAAAAAAAAAAAAAGAAAGACCAGGAGCATGAAAAGGTGTGAAAAATGCGAGGAGCAAAAAAAAAAAAAAAAAGAAAGACCAGGAGCATGAAAAGGTGTGAAAAATGCGACGAGCATGAAAAGTTGTGAAAAATGCGAGGAGCATGAAGAGGTGTGAAAAATGCGAGGAGCATGAAAAGGTGTGAAAAATTCGAGGAGCAAAAAAAAAAAAAAAGACCAGGAGCATGAAAAGGTGTGAAAAAAGCGAGGAGCAAAAAAAAAAAAAAAAAAAAAAAAAAAGACCAGGAGCATGAAAAGGTGTGAAAAATGCGAGGAGCAAAAAAAAAAAAAAAAAGACCAGGAGCATGAAAAGGTGTGAAAAATGCGGGGAGCAAAAAAAAAAAAAAAGAAAGACCAGGAGCATAAAAAGGTGTGAAAAATGCGACGAGCATGAAAAGTTGTGAAAAATGCGAGGAGCATGAAGAGGTGTGAAAAATGCGAGGAGAAAAAAAAAATAATAAAAAGACCAGGAACATGAAAAGGTGTGAGAAATGCGAGGAGCATAAAAAGGTGTGAAAAATTCGAGGAGCAAAAAAAAAAAAAAGACCAGGAGCATGAAAAGGTGTGAAAAATGCGAGGAGCAAAAAAAAAAAAAAGAAAGACCAGGAGCATAAAAAGGTGTGAAAAATGCGACGAGCATGAAAAGTTGTGAAAAATGCGAGGAGCATGAAGAGGTGTGAAAAATGCGAGGAGCATGAAAAGGTGTGAAAAATTTGAGGAGCAAAAAAAAAAAAAAAAAAAGACCAGGAGCATGAAATGGTGTGAAAAATTCGAGGAGCATGAAAAGGTGTGAAAAATGCGAGGAGCCAAAAAAAAAAAAAAAGAAAGAAAGAAAGACCAGGAGCATGAAAAGGTGTGAAAAATGCGAGGAGCAAAAAAAAAAAAAGAAAGACCAGGAGCATGAAAAGGTGTGAAAAATGCGAGGAGCATGAAAAGGTGTGAAAAATGCGAGGAGCAAAAAAAAAAAAAGAAAGACCAGGAGCATGAAAAGGTGTGAAAAATGCGAGGAGCAAAAAAAAAAAAAAAAAGAAAGACCAGGAGCATGAAAAGGTGTGAAAAATGCGACGAGCATGAAAAGTTGTGAAAAATGCGAGGAGCATGAAGAGGTGTGAAAAATGCGAGGAGCATGAAAAGGTGTGAAAAATTCGAGGAGCAAAAAAAAAAAAAAAGACCAGGAGCATGAAAAGGTGTGAAAAATTCGAGGAGCAAAAAAAAAAAAAAAAAAAAAAAAAAAGACCAGGAGCATGAAAAGGTGTGAAAAATGCGAGGAGCAAAAAAAAAAAAAAAAAGACCAGGAGCATGAAAAGGTGTGAAAAATGCGGGGAGCAAAAAAAAAAAAAAAGAAAGACCAGGAGCATGAAAAGGTGTGAAAAATTCGAGGAGCAAAAAAAAAAAAAGAAAGACCAGGAGCATGAAAAGGTGTGAAAAATGCGAGGAGCAAAAAAAAAAAAAAGAAAGACCAGGAGCATGAAAAGGGGTGAAAAATGCGGGGAGCAAAAAAAAAAAAAAAAAAGAAAGACCAGGAGCATGAAAAGGTGTGAAAAATGCGACGAGCATGAAAAGTTGTGAAAAAAGCGAGGAGCATGAAGAGGTGTGAAAAATGCGAGGAGCATGAAAAGGGGGGAAAAATTCGAGGAGAAAAAAAAAAAAAAAAAAAAAGACCAGGAGCATGAAATGGTGTGAAAAATTCGAGGAGCATGAAAAGGTGTGAAAAATGCGAGGAGCCAAAAAAAAAAAAAAAGAAAGAAAGAAAGACCAGGAGCATGAAAAGGTGTGAAAAATGCGAGGAGCAAAAAAAAAAAAAGAAAGAACAGGAGCATGAAAAGGTGTGAAAAATGCGAGGAGCATGAAAAGGTGTGAAAAATGCGAGGAGCAAAAAAAAAAAAAAGAAAGACCAGGAGCATGAAAAGGTGTGAAAAATGCGAGGAGCAAAAAAAAAAAAAAAAAAAAAAAAGAAAGACCAGGAGCATGAAAAGGTGTGAAAAATGCGACGAGCATGAAAAGTTGTGAAAAATGCGAGGAGCATGAAGAGGTGTGAAAAATGCGAGGAGAAAAAAAAAATAATAAAAAGACCAGGAACATGAAAAGGTGTGAGAAATGCGAGGAGCATGAAAAGGTGTGAAAAATTCGAGGAGCAAAAAAAAAAAAAAGACCAGGAGCATGAAAAGGTGTGAAAAATGCGAGGAGCAAAAAAAAAAAAAAGAAAGACCAGGAGCATAAAAAGGTGTGAAAAATGCGACGAGCATGAAAAGTTGTGAAAAATGCGAGGAGCATGAAGAGGTGTGAAAAATGCGAGGAGCATGAAAAGGTGTGAAAAATTCGAGGAGCAAAAAAAAAAAAAAAAAAAAGACCAGGAGCATGAAATGGTGTGAAAAATTCGAGGAGCATGAAAAGGTGTGAAAAATGCGAGGAGCCAAAAAAAAAAAAAAAGAAAGAAAGAAAGACCAGGAGCATGAAAAGGTGTGAAAAATGCGAGGAGCAAAAAAAAAAAAAGAAAGACCAGGAGCATGAAAAGGTGTGAAAAATGCGAGGAGCATGAAAAGGTGTGAAAAATGCGAGGAGCAAAAAAAAAAAAAGAAAGACCAGGAGCATGAAAAGGTGTGAAAAATGCGAGGAGCAAAAAAAAAAAAAAAAAGAAAGACCAGGAGCATGAAAAGGTGTGAAAAATGCGACGAGCATGAAAAGTTGTGAAAAATGCGAGGAGCATGAAGAGGTGTGAAAAATGCGAGGAGCATGAAAAGGTGTGAAAAATTCGAGGAGCAAAAAAAAAAAAAAAGACCAGGAACATGAAAAGGTGTGAAAAATGCGAGGAGCAAAAAAAAAAAAAAAAAAAAAAAAAAAGACCAGGAGAAAAAAAAGGTGTGAAAAATGCGAGGAGCAAAAAAAAAAAAAAAAAGACCAGGAGCATGAAAAGGTGTGAAAAATGCGGGGAGCAAAAAAAAAAAAAAAGAAAGACCAGGAGCATAAAAAGGTGTGAAAAATGCGACGAGCATGAAAAGTTGTGAAAAATGCGAGGAGCAAGAAGAGGTGTGAAAAATGCGAGGAGCATGAAAAGGTGTGAAAAATTCGAGGAGCAAAAAAAAAAAAAGACCAGGAGCATAAAAGGTGTGAAAAATGCGAGGAAAAAAAAAAAAAAAGACCAGGAACATGAAAAGGTGTGAAAAATGCGAGGAGCCAAAAAAAAAAAAAGAAAGAAAGAAAGACCAGGAGCATGAAAAGGTGTGAAAAATGCGAGGAGCAAAAAAAAAAAAGAAAGACCAGGAGCATGAAAAGGTGTGAAAAATGCGACGAGCATGAAAAGTTGTGAAAAATGCGAGGAGCATGAAGAGGTGTGAAAAATGCGAGGAGAAAAAAAAAATAATAAAAAGACCAGGAACATGAAAAGGTGTGAAAAATGCGAGGAGCATGAAAAGGTGTGAAAAATTCGAGGAGCAAAAAAAAAAAAAAGACCAGGAGCATTAAAAGGTGTGAAAAATGCGAGGAAAAAAAAAAAAAAGACCAGGAACATGAAAAGGTGTGAAAAATGCGAGGAGCCAAAAAAAAAAAAAGAAAGACCAGGAGCATGAAAAGGTGTGAAAAATGCGACGACCATGAAAAGTTGTGAAAAATGCGAGGAGCATGAAGAGGTGTGAAAAATGCGAGGAGCATGAAAAGGTGTGAAAAATTCGAGGAGCAAAAAAAAAAAAAAAGACCAGGAGCATGAAAAGGTGTGAAAAATGCGGGGAGCAAAAAAAAAAAAAAGAAAGACCAGGAGCATAAAAAGGTGTGAAAAATGCGACGAGCATGAAAAGTTGTGAAAAATGCGAGGAGCATGAAGAGGTGTGAAAAATGCGAGGAGCATGAAAAGGTGTGAAAAATTCGAGGAGCAAAAAAAAAAAAAAAGACCAGGAGCATTAAAAGGTGTGAAAAATGCGAGGAAAAAAAAAAAAAAAGACCAGGAATATGAAAAGGTGTGAAAAATGCGAGGAGCCAAAAAAAAAGAAAAAGAAAAAAGAAAGACCAGGAGCATGAAAAGGTGTGAAAAATTCGAGGAGCAAAAAAAAAAAAAGAAAGACCAGGAGCATGAAAAGGTGTGAAAAATGCGAGGAGCAAAAAAAAAAAAAAAAAAAAAAAAGGAAGACCAGGAGCATGAAAAGGTGTGAAAAATGCGGGGAGCAAAAAAAAAAAAAAAGAAAGACCAGGAGCATGAAAAGGTGTGAAAAATTCGAGGAGCAAAAAAAAAAAAAAAAAGACCAGGAGCTAGAAAAGGGGTGAAAAATGCGAGGAGAAAAAAAAAAAAAAGACCAGGAGCATGAAAAGGTGTGAAAAATGCGAGGAAAAAAAAAAAAAAAGACCAGGAACATGAAAAGGTGTGAAAAATGCGAGGAGCAAAAAAAAAAAAAAAAAAAAGGAAGACCAGGAGCATGAAAAGGTGTGAAAAATGCGGGGAGCAAAAAAAAAAAAAAAGAAAGACCAGGAGCATGAAAAGGTGTGAAAAATTCGAGGAGCAAAAAAAAAAAAAAAAAAGACCAGGAGCAAGAAAAGGTGTGAAAAATGCGAGGAGAAAAAAAAAAAAATAAAAAGACCAGGAACATGAAAAGGTGTGAAAAATGCGAGGAGCAAAAAAAAAAAAAAAGAAAGAAAGACCAGGAGCATAAAAAGGTGTGAAAAATGCGACGAGCATGAAAAGTAGTGAAAAATGCGAGGAGCATGAAGAGGTGTGAAAAATGCGAGGAGCATGAAAAGGTGTGAAAAATGCGGGGAGCAAAAAAAAAAAAAAAGACCAGGAGCATTAAAAGGTGTGAAAAATGCGAGGAAAAAAAAAAAAAGACTAGGAACATGAAAAGGTGTGAAAAATGCGAGGAGCCAAAAAAAAAAAAAAAGAAAGAAAGAAAGACCAGGAGCATGAAAAGGTGTGAAAAATGCGAGGAGCAAAAAAAAAAAAAGAAAGACCAGGAGCATGAAAAGGTGTGAAAAATGCGAGGAGCAAAAAAAAAAAAAAAAGAAAGAAAGAAGGACCAGGAGCATGAAAAGATGTGAAAAATGCGAGGAGCAAAAAAAAAAAAAGAAAGACCAGGAGCATGAAAAGGTGTGAAAAATGCGAGGAGCAAAAAAAAAAAAGAAAGACCAGGAGCATGAAAAGGTGTGAAAAATGCGACGAGCATGAAAAGTTGTGAAAAATGCGAGGAGCATGAAGAGGTGTGAAAAATGCGAGGAGAAAAAAAAAATAATAAAAAGACCAGGAACATGAAAAGGTGTGAAAAATGCGAGGAGCATGAAAAGGTGTGAAAAATTCGAGGAGCAAAAAAAAAAAAAAGACCAGGAGCATTAAAAGGTGTGAAAAATGCGAGGAAAAAAAAAAAAAAAGACCAGGAACATGAAAAGGTGTGAAAAATGCGAGGAGCCAAAAAAAAAAAAAGAAAGACCAGGAGCATGAAAAGGTGTGAAAAATGCGACGACCATGAAAAGTTGTGAAAAATGCGAGGAGCATGAAGAGGTGTGAAAAATGCGAGGAGCATGAAAAGGTGTGAAAAATTCGAGGAGCAAAAAAAAAAAAAAAGACCAGGAGCATGAAAAGGTGTGAAAAATGCGGGGAGCAAAAAAAAAAAAAAGAAAGACCAGGAGCATAAAAAGGTGTGAAAAATGCGACGAGCATGAAAAGTTGTGAAAAATGCGAGGAGCATGAAGAGGTGTGAAAAATGCGAGGAGCATGAAAAGGTGTCAAAAATTCGAGGAGCAAAAAAAAAAAAAAAGACCAGGAGCATTAAAAGGTGTGAAAAATGCGAGGAAAAAAAAAAAAAAGACCAGGAATATGAAAAGGTGTGAAAAATGCGAGGAGCCAAAAAAAAAGAAAAAGAAAAAAGAAAGACCAGGAGCATGAAAAGGTGTGAAAAATTCGAGGAGCAAAAAAAAAAAAAGAAAGACCAGGAGCATGAAAAGGTGTGAAAAATGCGAGGAGCAAAAAAAAAAAAAAAAAAAAAAAAGGAAGACCAGGAGCATGAAAAGGTGTGAAAAATGCGGGGAGCAAAAAAAAAAAAAAAGAAAGACCAGGAGCATGAAAAGGTGTGAAAAATTCGAGGAGCAAAAAAAAAAAAAAAAGACCAGGAGCAAGAAAAGGGGTGAAAAATGCGAGGAGAAAAAAAAAAAAAAGAACAGGAGCATGAAAAGGTGTGAAAAATGCGAGGAAAAAAAAAAAAAAAGACCAGGAACATGAAAAGGTGTGAAAAATGCGAGGAGCAAAAAAAAAAAAAAAAAAAAGGAAGACCAGGAGCATGAAAAGGTGTGAAAAATGCGGGGAGCAAAAAAAAAAAAAAAGAAAGACCAGGAGCATGAAAAGGTGTGAAAAATTCGAGGAGCAAAAAAAAAAAAAAAAAAGACCAGGAGCAAGAAAAGGTGTGAAAAATGCGAGGAGAAAAAAAAAAAAATAAAAAGACCAGGAACATGAAAAGGTGTGAAAAATGCGAGGAGCAAAAAAAAAAAAAAAGAAAGAAAGACCAGGAGCATAAAAAGGTGTGAAAAATGCGACGAGCATGAAAAGTAGTGAAAAATGCGAGGAGCATGAAGAGGTGTGAAAAATGCGAGGAGCATGAAAAGGTGTGAAAAATGCGGGGAGCAAAAAAAAAAAAAAAGACCAGGAGCATTAAAAGGTGTGAAAAATGCGAGGAAAAAAAAAAAAAGACCAGGAACAAGAAAAGGTGTGAAAAATGCGAGGAGCCAAAAAAAAAAAAAAAAAAGAAAGAAAGACCAGGAGCATGAAAAGGTGTGAAAAATGCGAGGAGAAAAAAAAAAAAAAGAAAGACCAGGAGCATGAAAAGGTGTGAAAAATGCGAGGAGCAAAAAAAAAAAAAAAAGAAAGAAAGAAGGACCAGGAGCACGAAAAGATGTGAAAAATGCGAGGAGCAAAAAAAAAAAAAGAAAGACCAGGAGCATGAAAAGGTGTGAAAAATGTGAGGAGCAAAAAAAAAAAAGAAAGACCAGGAGCATGAAAAGGTGTGAAAAATGCGGGGAGTAAAAAAAAAAAAAAAGAAAGACCAGGAGCATGAAAAGGTGTGAAAAATGCGACGAGCATGAAAAGTTGTGAAAAATGCGAGGAGCATGAAGAGGTGTGAAAAATGCGAGGAGCATGAAAAGGTGTGAAAAATTCGAGGAGCAAAAAAAAAAAAAAAAAAAGACCAGGAGCATGAAAAGGTGTGAAAAATGCGAGGAAAAAAAAAAAAAAAGACCAGGAATATGAAAAGGTGTGAAAAATGCGAGGAGCCAAAAAAAAAGAAAAAGAAAAAAGAAAGACCAGGAGCATGAAAAGGTGTGAAAAATTCGAGGAGCAAAAAAAAAAAAAGAAAGACCAGGAGCATGAAAAGGTGTGAAAAATGCGAGGAGCAAAAAAAAAAAAAAAAAAAAAAAGGAAGACCAGGAGCATGAAAAGGTGTGAAAAATGCGGGGAGCAAAAAAAAAAAAAAAGAAAGACCAGGAGCATGAAAAGGTGTGAAAAATTCGAGGAGCAAAAAAAAAAAAAAAAAGACCAGGAGCTAGAAAAGGGGTGAAAAATGCGAGGAGAAAAAAAAAAAAAAGACCAGGAGCATGAAAAGGTGTGAAAAATGCGAGGAAAAAAAAAAAAAAAGAACAGGAACATGAAAAGGTGGGAAAAATGCGAGGAGCAAAAAAAAAAAAAAAAAAAAAGGAAGACCAGGAGCATGAAAAGGTGTGAAAAATGCGGGGAGCAAAAAAAAAAAAAAAGAAAGACCAGGAGCATGAAAAGGTGTGAAAAATTCGAGGAGCAAAAAAAAAAAAAAAAAAAGACCAGGAGCAAGAAAAGGTGTGAAAAATGCGAGGAGAAAAAAAAAAAAATAAAAAGACCAGGAACATGAAAAGGTGTGAAAAATGCGAGGAGCAAAAAAAAAAAAAAAGAAAGAAAGACCAGGAGCATAAAAAGGTGTGAAAAATGCGACGAGCATGAAAAGTAGTGAAAAATGCGAGGAGCATGAAGAGGTGTGAAAAATGCGAGGAGCATGAAAAGGTGTGAAAAATGCGGGGAGCAAAAAAAAAAAAAAAGACCAGGAGCATTAAAAGGTGTGAAAAATGCGAGGAAAAAAAAAAAAAAGACCAGGAACATGAAAAGGTGTGAAAAATGCGAGGAGCCAAAAAAAAAAAAAAAGAAAGAAAGAAAGACCAGGAGCATGAAAAGGTGTGAAAAATGCGAGGAGCAAAAAAAAAAAAAGAAAGACCAGGAGCATGAAAAGGTGTGAAAAATGCGAGGAGCAAAAAAAAAAAAAAAAGAAAGAAAGAAGGACCAGGAGCATGAAAAGATGTGAAAAATGCGAGGAGCAAAAAAAAAAAAAGAAAGACCAGGAGCATGAAAAGGTGTGAAAAATGCGAGGAGCAAAAAAAAAAAAGAAAGACCAGGAGCATGAAAAGGTGTGAAAAATGCGACGAGCATGAAAAGTTGTGAAAAATGCGAGGAGCATGAAGAGGTGTGAAAAATGCGAGGAGAAAAAAAAAATAATAAAAAGACCAGGAACATGAAAAGGTGTGAAAAATGCGAGGAGCATGAAAAGGTGTGAAAAATTCGAGGAGCAAAAAAAAAAAAAAGACCAGGAGCATTAAAAGGTGTGAAAAATGCGAGGAAAAAAAAAAAAAAAGACCAGGAACATGAAAAGGTGTGAAAAATGCGAGGAGCCAAAAAAAAAAAAAGAAAGACCAGGAGCATGAAAAGGTGTGAAAAATGCGACGACCATGAAAAGTTGTGAAAAATGCGAGGAGCATGAAGAGGTGTGAAAAATGCGAGGAGCATGAAAAGGTGTGAAAAATTCGAGGAGCAAAAAAAAAAAAAAAGACCAGGAGCATGAAAAGGTGTGAAAAATGCGGGGAGCAAAAAAAAAAAAAAAGAAAGACCAGGAGCATAAAAAGGTGTGAAAAATGCGACGAGCATGAAAAGTTGTGAAAAATGCGAGGAGCATGAAGAGGTGTGAAAAATGCGAGGAGCATGAAAAGGTGTGAAAAATTCGAGGAGCAAAAAAAAAAAAAAAGACCAGGAGCATTAAAAGGTGTGAAAAATGCGAGGAAAAAAAAAAAAAAGACCAGGAATATGAAAAGGTGTGAAAAATGCGAGGAGCCAAAAAAAAAGAAAAAGAAAAAAGAAAGACCAGGAGCATGAAAAGGTGTGAAAAATTCGAGGAGCAAAAAAAAAAAAAGAAAGACCAGGAGCATGAAAAGGTGTGAAAAATGCGAGGAGCAAAAAAAAAAAAAAAAAAAAGGAAGACCAGGAGCATGAAAAGGTGTGAAAAATGCGGGGAGCAAAAAAAAAAAAAAAAGAAAGACCAGGAGCATGAAAAGGTGTGAAAAATTCGAGGAGCAAAAAAAAAAAAAAAAAGACCAGGAGCTAGAAAAGGGGTGAAAAATGCGAGGAGAAAAAAAAAAAAAAGACCAGGAGCATGAAAAGGTGTGAAAAATGCGAGGAAAAAAAAAAAAAAGACCAGGAACATGAAAAGGTGTGAAAAATGCGAGGAGCAAAAAAAAAAAAAAAAAAAAGGAAGACCAGGAGCATGAAAAGGTGTGAAAAATGCGGGGAGCAAAAAAAAAAAAAAAGAAAGACCAGGAGCATGAAAAGGTGTGAAAAATTCGAGGAGCAAAAAAAAAAAAAAAAAAGACCAGGAGCAAGAAAAGGTGTGAAAAATGCGAGGAGAAAAAAAAAAAAATAAAAAGACCAGGAACATGAAAAGGTGTGAAAAATGCGAGGAGCAAAAAAAAAAAAAAAGAAAGAAAGACCAGGAGCATAAAAAGGTGTGAAAAATGCGACGAGCATGAAAAGTAGTGAAAAATGCGAGGAGCATGAAGAGGTGTGAAAAATGCGAGGAGCATGAAAAGGTGTGAAAAATGCGGGGAGCAAAAAAAAAAAAAAAGACCAGGAGCATTAAAAGGTGTGAAAAATGCGAGGAAAAAAAAAAAAAGACCAGGAACATGAAAAGGTGTGAAAAATGCGAGGAGCCAAAAAAAAAAAAAAAGAAAGAAAGAAAGACCAGGAGCATGAAAAGGTGTGAAAAATGCGAGGAGCAAAAAAAAAAAAAGAAAGACCAGGAGCATGAAAAGGTGTGAAAAATGCGAGGAGCAAAAAAAAAAAAAAAAGAAAGAAAGAAGGACCAGGAGCATGAAAAGATGTGAAAAATGCGAGGAGCAAAAAAAAAAAAAGAAAGACCAGGAGCATGAAAAGGTGTGAAAAATGCGAGGAGCAAAAAAAAAAAAGAAAGACCAGGAGCATGAAAAGGTGTGAAAAATGCGGGGAGCAAAAAAAAAAAAAAAGAAAGACCAGGAGCATGAAAAGGTGTGAAAAATGCGACGAGCATGAAAAGTTGTGAAAAATGCGAGGAGCATGAAGAGGTGTGAAAAATGCGAGGAGCATGAAAAGGTGTGAAAAATTCGAGGAGCAAAAAAAAAAAAAAAAAAAGACCAGGAGCATGAAAAGGTGTGAAAAATGCGAGGAAAAAAAAAAAAAAAGACCAGGAATATGAAAAGGTGTGAAAAATGCGAGGAGCCAAAAAAAAAGAAAAAGAAAAAAGAAAGACCAGGAGCATGAAAAGGTGTGAAAAATTCGAGGAGCAAAAAAAAAAAAAGAAAGACCAGGAGCATGAAAAGGTGTGAAAAATGCGAGGAGCAAAAAAAAAAAAAAAAAAAAAAAGGAAGACCAGGAGCATGAAAAGGTGTGAAAAATGCGGGGAGCAAAAAAAAAAAAAAAAGAAAGACCAGGAGCATGAAAAGGTGTGAAAAATTCGAGGAGCAAAAAAAAAAAAAGAAAGACCAGGAGCATGAAAAGGTGTGAAAAATGCGAGGAGCAAAAAAAAAAAAAAAAAAAAGGAAGACCAGGAGCATGAAAAGGTGTGAAAAATGCGACGAGCATGAAAAGTTGTGAAAAATGCGAGGAGCATGAAGAGGTGTGAAAAATGCGAGGAGCATGAAAAGGTGTGAAAAATTCGAGGAGCAAAAAAAAAAAAAAAAAAAGACCAGGAGCATGAAAAGGTGTGAAAAATGCGAGGAAAAAAAAAAAAAAAGACCAGGAATATGAAAAGGTGTGAAAAATGCGAGGAGCCAAAAAAAAAGAAAAAGAAAAAAGAAAGACCAGGAGCATGAAAAGGTGTGAAAAATTCGAGGAGCAAAAAAAAAAAAAGAAAGACCAGGAGCATGAAAAGGTGTGAAAAATGCGAGGAGCAAAAAAAAAAAAAAAAAAAAAAAGGAAGACCAGGAGCATGAAAAGGTGTGAAAAATGCGGGGAGCAAAAAAAAAAAAAAAGAAAGACCAGGAGCATGAAAAGGTGTGAAAAATTCGAGGAGCAAAAAAAAAAAAAAAAAGACCAGGAGCTAGAAAAGGGGTGAAAAATGCGAGGAGAAAAAAAAAAAAAAGACCAGGAGCATGAAAAGGTGTGAAAAATGCGAGGAAAAAAAAAAAAAAAGACCAGGAACATGAAAAGGTGTGAAAAATGCGAGGAGCAAAAAAAAAAAAAAAAAAAAGGAAGACCAGGAGCATGAAAAGGTGTGAAAAATGCGGGGAGCAAAAAAAAAAAAAAAGAAAGACCAGGAGCATGAAAAGGTGTGAAAAATTCGAGGAGCAAAAAAAAAAAAAAAAAAGACCAGGAGCAAGAAAAGGTGTGAAAAATGCGAGGAGAAAAAAAAAAAAATAAAAAGACCAGGAACATG
Source organism: Cervus elaphus (assembly GCF_910594005.1). Classification (NCBI taxonomy): domain Eukaryota; kingdom Metazoa; phylum Chordata; class Mammalia; order Artiodactyla; family Cervidae; genus Cervus; species Cervus elaphus. The sequence goes on along the minus strand of NW_025316723.1, from coordinate 301,571 downwards.
AAAAGGTGTGAAAAATGCGAGGAGCAAAAAAAAAAAAAAAGAAAGAAAGACCAGGAGCATAAAAAGGTGTGAAAAATGCGACGAGCATGAAAAGTAGTGAAAAATGCGAGGAGCATGAAGAGGTGTGAAAAATGCGAGGAGCATGAAAAGGTGTGAAAAATGCGGGGAGCAAAAAAAAAAAAAAAGACCAGGAGCATTAAAAGGTGTGAAAAATGCGAGGAAAAAAAAAAAAAGACCAGGAACATGAAAAGGTGTGAAAAATGCGAGGAGCCAAAAAAAAAAAAAAAGAAAGAAAGAAAGACCAGGAGCATGAAAAGGTGTGAAAAATGCGAGGAGCAAAAAAAAAAAAAGAAAGACCAGGAGCATGAAAAGGTGTGAAAAATGCGAGGAGCAAAAAAAAAAAAAAAAGAAAGAAAGAAGGACCAGGAGCATGAAAAGATGTGAAAAATGCGAGGAGCAAAAAAAAAAAAAGAAAGACCAGGAGCATGAAAAGGTGTGAAAAATGCGAGGAGCAAAAAAAAAAAAGAAAGACCAGGAGCATGAAAAGGTGTGAAAAATGCGACGAGCATGAAAAGTTGTGAAAAATGCGAGGAGCATGAAGAGGTGTGAAAAATGCGAGGAGAAAAAAAAAATAATAAAAAGACCAGGAACATGAAAAGGTGTGAAAAATGCGAGGAGCATGAAAAGGTGTGAAAAATTCGAGGAGCAAAAAAAAAAAAAAGACCAGGAGCATTAAAAGGTGTGAAAAATGCGAGGAAAAAAAAAAAAAAAGACCAGGAACATGAAAAGGTGTGAAAAATGCGAGGAGCCAAAAAAAAAAAAAGAAAGACCAGGAGCATGAAAAGGTGTGAAAAATGCGACGACCATGAAAAGTTGTGAAAAATGCGAGGAGCATGAAGAGGTGTGAAAAATGCGAGGAGCATGAAAAGGTGTGAAAAATTCGAGGAGCAAAAAAAAAAAAAAAGACCAGGAGCATGAAAAGGTGTGAAAAATGCGGGGAGCAAAAAAAAAAAAAAGAAAGACCAGGAGCATAAAAAGGTGTGAAAAATGCGACGAGCATGAAAAGTTGTGAAAAATGCGAGGAGCATGAAGAGGTGTGAAAAATGCGAGGAGCATGAAAAGGTGTGAAAAATTCGAGGAGCAAAAAAAAAAAAAAAGACCAGGAGCATTAAAAGGTGTGAAAAATGCGAGGAAAAAAAAAAAAAAGACCAGGAATATGAAAAGGTGTGAAAAATGCGAGGAGCCAAAAAAAAAGAAAAAGAAAAAAGAAAGACCAGGAGCATGAAAAGGTGTGAAAAATTCGAGGAGCAAAAAAAAAAAAAGAAAGACCAGGAGCATGAAAAGGGGTGAAAAATGCGAGGAGCAAAAAAAAAAAAAAAAAAAGGAAGACCAGGAGCATGAAAAGGTGTGAAAAATGCGGGGAGCAAAAAAAAAAAAAAAGAAAGACCAGGAGCATGAAAAGGTGTGAAAAATTCGAGGAGCAAAAAAAAAAAAAAAAAGACCAGGAGCTAGAAAAGGGGTGAAAAATGCGAGGAGAAAAAAAAAAAAAAGACCAGGAGCATGAAAAGGTG
>NW_025316722.1:300000-434874 GCF_910594005.1 Cervus elaphus | reverse complement strand
GGAGCCTTGATTTCCTTCATGGCACTCCAGAGAAACCCCAAGAACACTGTTTCAAGGCTAGACGGATCCTGAGGTCACTGTAGCATCACGAAGAGCTCAGTGTACCAAAAATCAACTCTAGATGAGAGGTTAGTCCCTGGCTTCGACTCCAGAGGAATACCACCTTACCACAAGCACCTCAAGAGGAGGCTTCTCTCAGCTCTAGGTATGTGAGAGGGACCCTGAGTTTGCGGCCTCAAGTGGAAAGGACACCGCGATGCCCTGACTCGAAATAAGGTCGGATATCCCTGCAGTGACTGGAATACAGGCTCGTCTTGCATGTCCCAAGACGAAAGGGTGTCTGAATCCCCTGTGGAGACCACAGAGAAAGACCTAGTTCCCCACCTCATCGCGACAGGAGGCCTCAAATCCCTTGAAAACTCCAGAGGTATGCGGAGATCCGTGCCTCCAAAGGAGACGATGCCTGACTCCTCGTGAAACTTGATAGGAGTCCCAGGATTCCTGTGGCACGTGGAAAGGGACCCTTGGTCTCCCGTCTCAGCTGGAGAGGCGTCCCAATTGCCCGGCCAAGCCTCGAGGAGAATCCCGAGTTGTCCCTCACAACTAGGCAGGAGTCCTGACATGCTGAACACACACGTGTGTGGAAGGGCCATCCCCGTCGTAACTCGAGAATATACCCCAGGTTCCCGCCGCAACTCGAGAAAAACCATGAGACTTCCCCCTCGATGCGAGATGAGGCCCGATACCCCTGTACTGCATGCAGAGCAATTCCGTCTTGCACATCACACATGAAAGGAGCCTTGATTTCCTTGATGGCACTCCAGAGAAACCCCAAGAACACTGTTTCAAGGATAGAGGGATCCTGAGGTCACTGTAGCAACACGAAAGAACTCTGTGGACCAAAAATCAACTCTAAAAGAGAGGTTAGTCCCTGGATTCGTCTCCAGAGGAATACCACCTTACCACAAGCACCTCAAGAGGAGGCTTCTCTCAGCTCTAGGTATGTGAGAGGGACCATGAGTTTGCGGCCTCAAGTGGAATGGACACCGTGATGCCCTGACTCGAAATAAGGCCGGATATCCCTGCAGTGACTTCAATGCAGGCTCGTCTTGCATCTCCCAGGATGAAAGGATGTCTGAATCCCCTGTGGAAAGCACAGAGAAAGACTTAGTTCCCCACCTCATCGCGACTGATAGCCTCACATCCTTTGAAAACTCCAGAGGTACGCGGAAATCAGTGCCTCCAAAGGAGACGATGCCTGACTCCTCGTGAAACTTGATAGGAGACCCAGGATTCTTGTGGCACGTGGAAAGGGACCCTTGGTCTCCCGCCTCAGCTGGAGAGGCGTTCCAATTGCCCTGCCAAGCCTCGAGGAGAATCCCGAGTTGTCCCTCGCAACTAGGCAGGAGTCCTGACGTGGCTGAACAAACACGTGTGTGGAAGGGTCATCCCCGTCGTAACTCGAGAATATACCCCAGGTTCCCGCCGCAACTCGAGAAAAACCATGAGACTTCCCCCTCGATGCGAGATGAGGTCCGATTCCCCTGTACTGCGTGCAGAGCAATTCCGTCTTGCACATCACACATGAAAGGAGCCTTGATTTCCTTGATGGCACTCCAGAAAAACCCCAAGAACACTGTTTCAAGGCTAGAGGGATCCTGAGGTCACTGTAGCAACACGAAAGAACTCTGTGGACCAAAAATCAACTCGAAAAGAGAGGTTAGTCCCTGGATTCGTGTCCAGAGGAATACCACCTTACCACAAGCACATCAAGAGGAGGCTTCTCTCAGCTCTAGGTATGTGAGAGGGACCCTGAGTTTGCGGCCTCAAGTGGAATGAACACCGCGATGCCCTGACTCGAAATAAGGCCGGATATCCCTGCAGTGACTTCAATGCAGGCTCGTCTTGCATCTCCCAGAACGAAAGGATGTCTGAATCCCCTGTGGAAAGCACAGAGAAAGATTTAGTTCCCCACCTCATCGCGACCGATAGCCTCACATCCTTTGAAAACTCCAGAGGTATGCGGAGATCAGTGCCTCCAAAGGAGACGATGCCTGACTCCTCGTGAAACTTGATAGGAGTCCCAGGATTCCTGTGGCACTTGGAAAGGGACCCTTGGTCTCCCGCCTCAGCTGGAGAGGCGTCCCAATTGCCCTGCCAAGCCTCGAGGAGAATCCTGAGTTGTCCCTCGCAACTAGGCAGGAGTCCTGACGTCGCTGAAGAAACACGTGGGTGGAAGGGCCATCCCCGTCGTAACTCGAGAATATACCCCAGGTTCCCGCCGCAACTCGAGAAAAACCATGAGACTTCCCCCTCGCCGCGAGATGAGGCCCGATTCCCCTGCACTGCGTGCAGAGCAATTCCGTGTTGCACATCACACATGAAAGGAGCCTTGATTTCCTTGATGACACTCCAGAGAAACCCCAAGAACACTGTTTCAAGGCTAGAGGGATCCTGAGGTCACTGTAGCAACACGAAAGAGCTCCGAGGGCCAAAAATCAACTCGAGATGAGAGGTTAGTCCCTGGCTTCGACTCCAGAGGAATACCACCTTACCACAAGCACCTCAAGAGGAGGCTTCTCTCAGCTCTAGGTATGTGAGAGGGACCCTGAGTTTGCGGCCTCAAGTGGAATGGACACCGCGATGCCCTGAGGCGAAATAAGCCTGGATATCCCTGCAGTGACTTGAATGCAGGCTCGTCTTGCATCTCCCAGGACGAAAGGATGTCTGAATCCCCTGTGGAGACCACAGAGAAAGACCTAGTTCCCCACCTCATCGCGACAGGAGGCCTCACATCCTTTGAAAACTCCAGAGGTACGCGGAGATCAGTGCCTCCAAAGGAGACGATGCCTGACTCCTCGTGAAACTTGATAGGAGTCCCAGGATTCATGTGGCACGTGGAAAGGGACCCGTGGTCTCCCGCCTCAGCTGGAGAGGCGTCCCAATTGCCTTGCCAAGCCTCGAGGAGAATCCCGAGTTGTGTCTCGCAACTAGGCAGGAGTCCTGACATGGCTGAACACACACGTGTGTGGAAGGGCCATCCCCGTCGTAACTCGAGAATATACCCCAGGTTCCCGCCGCAACTCGAGAAAAACCATGAGACTTCCCCCTCGCCGCGAGATGAGGCCCGATTCGCCTGCACTGCGTGCAGAGCAATTCCGTGTTGCACATCACACATGAAAGGAGCCTTGATTTCCTTGATGGCACTCCAGAGAAACCCCAAGAACACTGTTTCAAGGCTAGAGGGATCCTGAGGTCACTGTAGCAACACGAAAGAGCTCCGTGGGCCAAAAATCAACTCGAGATGAGAGGTTAGTCCCTGGCTTCAACTCCTGAGGAATACCACCTTACCACAAGCACCTCAAGAGGAGGCTTCTCTCAGCTCTAGGTATGTGAGAGGGACCCTGAGTTTGCGGCCTCAAGTGGAATGGACACCGCGATGCCCTGACTCGAAATAAGGCCGGATATCCCTGCAGTGACTTGAATGCAGGCTCGTCTTGCATCTCCCAAGAAGAAAGGATGTCTGAATCCCCTGTGGAGACCACAGAGACACACCTAGTTCCCCACCTCATCGCGACCGGAGGCCTCACATCCTTCGAAAACTCCAGAGGTACGCGGAGATCAGTGCCTCCAAAGGAGACGATGCCTGACTCCTCGTGAAACTTGATAGCAGTCCCAGGATTCTTGTGGCACGTGGAAAGGGACCCTTGGTCTCCCGCCTCAGCTGGAGAGGCGTTCCAATTGCCCTGCCAAGCCTCGAGGAGAATCCAGAGTTGTCCCTCGCAACTAGGCAGGAGTCCTGATGTGGCTGAACAAACACGTGGGTGGAAGGGCCATCCCCGTCGTAACTCGAGAATATACCCCAGGTTCCCGCCGCTACTCGAGAAAAACCATGAGACTTCCCCCTCGCCGCGAGTTGAGGCCCGATTCCCCTGCACTGCGTGCAGAGCAATTCCGTGTTGCACATCACACATGAAAGGAGCCTTGATTTCCTTCATGGCACTCCAGAGAAACCCCAAGAACACTGTTTCAAGGCTAGAGGGATCCTGAGGTCACTGTAGCAACACGAAAGAGCTCCGTGGACCAAAAATCAACTCGAGATGAGAGGTTAGTCCCTGGCTTCGACTCCAGAGGAATACCACCTTACCACAAGCACCTCAAGAGGAGGCTTCTCTCAGCTCTAGGTATGTGAGAGGGACCCTGAGTTTGCGGCCTCAAGTGGAATGGACACCGCGATGCCCTGACTCGAAATAAGGCCGGATATCCCTGCAGTGACTTGAATGCAGGCTCGTCTTGCATCTCCCAAGACGAAAGGGTGTCTGAATCCCCTGTGGAGACCACAGAGAAAGACCTAGTTCCCCACCTCATCGCGACCGGAGGCCTCACATCCTTTGAAAACTCCAGAGGTATGCGGAGATCAGTGCCTCCAAAGGAGACGATGCCTGACTCCTCGTGAAACTTGATAGGAGACCCAGGATTCCTGTGGCACGTGGAAAGGGACCCTTGGTCTCCCGTCTCAGCTGGAGAGGCGTCCCATTGCCCTGCAAAGCCTCGAGGAGAATCCCGAGTTGTCCCTCGCAACTAGGCAGGAGTCCTGACGTCGCTGAAGAAACACGTGGGTGGAAGGGCCATCCCCGTCGTAACTCGAGAATATACCCCAGGTTCCCGCCGCAACTCGAGAAAAACCATGAGACTTCCCCCTCGCCGCGAGAGGAGGCCCGATTCCCCTGCACTGCGTGCAGAGCAATTCCGTGTTGCACATCACACATGAAAGGAGCCTTGATTTCCTTGATGGCACTCCAGAGAAACCCCAAGAACACTGTTTCAAGGCTAGAGGGATCCTGAAGTCACTGTAGCAACACGAAAGAGCTCCGTGGACCAAGAATCAACACGAGATGAGAGGTTAGTCCCTGGCTTCGACTCCTGAGGAATACCACCTTACCACAAGCACCTCAAGAGTAGGCTTCTCTCAGCTCTAGGTATGTGAGAGGGATCCTGAGTTTGCGGCCTCAAGTGGAATGGACACCGCGATGCCCTGACTCGAAATAAGGCCGGATATCCCTGCAGTGACTTGAATGCAGGCTCGTCTTGCATCTCCCAAGAAGAAAGGATGTCTGAATCCCCTGTGGAGACCACAGAGAAACACCTAGTTCCCCACCTCATCGCGACCGGAGGCCTCACATCCTTTGAAAACTCCAGAGGTACGCGGAGGTCAGTGCCTCCAAAGGAGACGATGCCTGACTCCTCGTGAATCTTGATAGGAGTCCCAGGATTCTTGTGGCACGTGGATAGGGACCCTTGGTCTTCCGCCTCAGCTGGAGAGGCGTTCCAATTGCCCTGCCAAGCCTCGAGGAGAATCCCGAGTTGTCCCTCGCAACTAGGCAGGAGTCCTGACGTGGCTGAACAAACACGTGGGTGGAAGGGCCATCCCCGTCGTAACTCGAGAATATACCCCAGGTTCCCGCCGCAACTCGAGAAAAACCATGAGACTTCCCCCTCGATGCGAGATGAGGCCCGATTCCCCTCTACTGCGTGCAGAGCAATTCCGTCTTGCACATCACACATGAAAGGAGCCTTGATTTCCTTGATGGTACTCCAGAGAAACCCCAAGAACACTGTTTCAAGGATAGAGGGATCCTGAGGTCACTGTAGCAACACGAAAGAACTCTGTGGACCAAAAATCAACTCGAAAAGAGAGGTTAGTCCCTGGATTCGTCTCCAGAGGAATACCACCTTACCACAAGCACCTCAAGAGGAGGCTTCTCTCAGCTCTAGGTATGTGAGAGGGACCCTGAGTTTGCGGCCTCAAGTAGAAAGGACACCACGATGCCCTGACTCGAAATAAGGCCGGATATCCCTGCAGTGACTTCAATGCAGGCTCGTCTTGCATCTCCCAGGACGAAAGGATGTCTGAATCCCCTGTGGAAAGCACAGAGAAAGACTTAGTTCCCCACCTCATCGCGACCGATAGCCTCACATCCTTTGAAAACTCCAGAGGTACGCGGAGATCAGTGCCTCCAAAGGAGACGATGCCTGACTCCTCGTGAAACTTGACAGGAGTCCCAGGATTCCTGTGGCACGTGGAAAGGGACCCTTGGTCTCCCGCCTCAGCTGGAGAGGCGTCCCAATTGCCCTGCCAAGCCTCGAGGAGAATCCAGAGTTGTCCCTCGCAACTAGGCAGGAGTCCTGACGTCGCTGAAGAAACACGTGGGTGGAAGGGCCATCCCCGTCGTAACTCGAGAATATACCCCAGCTTCCCACCGCAACTCGAGAAAAACCATGAGACTTCCCCCTCGCCGCGAGATGAGGCCCGATTCCCCTGCACTGCGTGCAGAGCAATTCCGTGTTGCACATCACACATGAAAGGAGCCTTGATTTCCTTGATGGCACTCCAGAGAAACCCCAAGAACACTGTTTCAAGGCTAGAGGCATCCTGAGGTCACTGTAGCAACACGAAAGAGCTCCGTGGGCCAAAAATCAACTCGAGATGAGAGGTTAGTCCCTGGCTTCGACTCCAGAGGAATACCACCTTACCACAAGCACCTCAAGAGGAGGCTTCTCTCAGCTCTAGGTATGTGAGAGGGACCCTGAGTTTGCGGCCTCAAGTGGAATGGACACCGCGATGCCCTGACGCGAAATAAGGCTGGATATCCCTGCAGTGACTTGAATGCAGGCTCGTCTTGCATCTCCCAAGATGAAAGGATGTCTGAATCCCCTGTGGAGACCACAGAGAAAGACCTAGTTCCCCACCTCATCGCGACCGGAGGCCTCACATCCTTTGAAAACTCCAGAGGTACGCGGAGATCAGTGCCTCCAAAGGAGACGATGCCTGACTCCTCGTGAAACTTGATAGGAGTCCCAGGATTCCTGTGGCACGTGGAAAGGGACCCTTGGTCTCCCGCCTCAGCTGGAGAGGCGTCCCAATTGCCCTGCCAAGCCTCGAGGAGAATCCCGAGTTGTCCCTCGCAACTAGGCAGGAGTCCTGACGTGGCTGAAGAAACACGTGGGTGGAAGGGCCATCCCCGTCGTAACTCGAGAATATACCCCAGGTTCCCGCCGCAACTCGAGAAAAACCATGAGACTTCCCCCTCGCCGCGAGATGAGGCCCGATTCCCCTGTACTGCGTGCAGAGCAATTCCGTGTTGCACATCACACATGAAAGGAGCCTTGATTTCCTTCATGGCACTCCAGAGAAACCCCAAGAACACTGTTTCAAGGCTAGACGGATCCTGAGGTCACTGTAGCATCACGAAAGAGCTCAGTGTACCAAAAATCAACTCGAGATGAGAGGTTAGTCCCTGGCTTCGACTCCAGAGGAATACCACCTTACCACAAGCACCTCAAGAGGAGGCTTCTCTCAGCTCTAGGTATGTGAGAGGGACCCTGAGTTTGCGGCCTCAAGTGGAAAGGACACCGCGATGCCCTGACTCGAAATAAGGTCGGATATCCCTGCAGTGACTGGAATACAGGCTCGTCTTGCATGTCCCAAGACGAAAGGGTGTCTGAATCCCCTGTGGAGACCACAGAGAAAGACCTAGTTCCCCACCTCATCGCGACAGGAGGCCTCAAATCCCTTGAAAACTCCAGAGGTATGCGGAGATCAGTGCCTCCAAAGGAGACGATGCCTGACTCCTCGTGAAACTTGATAGGAGTCCCAGGATTCCTGTGGCACGTGGAAAGGGACCCTTGGTCTCCCGTCTCAGCTGGAGAGGCGTCCCAATTGCCCGGCCAAGCCTCGAGGAGAATCCCGAGTTGTCCCTCACAACTAGGCAGGAGTCCTGACATGGCTGAACACACACGTGTGTGGAAGGGCCATCCCCGTCGTAACTCGAGAATATACCCCAGGTTCCCGCCGCAACTCGAGAAAAACCATGAGACTTCCCCCTCGATGCGAGATGAGGCCCGATACCCCTGTACTGCATGCAGAGCAATTCCGTCTTGCACATCACACATGAAAGGAGCCTTGATTTCCTTGATGGCACTCCAGAGAAACCCCAAGAACACTGTTTCAAGGATAGAGGGATCCTGAGGTCACTGTAGCAACACGAAAGAACTCTGTGGACCAAAAATCAACTCTAAAAGAGAGGTTAGTCCCTGGATTCGTCTCCAGAGGAATACCACCTTACCACAAGCACCTCAAGAGGAGGCTTCTCTCAGCTCTAGGTATGTGAGAGGGACCATGAGTTTGCGGCCTCAAGTGGAATGGACACCGTGATGCCCTGACTCGAAATAAGGCCGGATATCCCTGCAGTGACTTCAATGCAGGCTCGTCTTGCATCTCCCAGGATGAAAGGATGTCTGAATCCCCTGTGGAAAGCACAGAGAAAGACTTAGTTCCCCACCTCATCGCGACTGATAGCCTCACATCCTTTGAAAACTCCAGAGGTACGCGGAAATCAGTGCCTCCAAAGGAGACGATGCCTGACTCCTCGTGAAACTTGATAGGAGACCCAGGATTCTTGTGGCACGTGGAAAGGGACCCTTGGTCTCCCGCCTCAGCTGGAGAGGCGTTCCAATTGCCCTGCCAAGCCTCGAGGAGAATCCCGAGTTGTCCCTCGCAACTAGGCAGGAGTCCTGACGTGGCTGAACAAACACGTGTGTGGAAGGGTCATCCCCGTCGTAACTCGAGAATATACCCCAGGTTCCCGCCGCAACTCGAGAAAAACCATGAGACTTCCCCCTCGATGCGAGATGAGGTCCGATTCCCCTGTACTGCGTGCAGAGCAATTCCGTCTTGCACATCACACATGAAAGGAGCCTTGATTTCCTTGATGGCACTCCAGAAAAACCCCAAGAACACTGTTTCAAGGCTAGAGGGATCCTGAGGTCACTGTAGCAACACGAAAGAACTCTGTGGACCAAAAATCAACTCGAAAAGAGAGGTTAGTCCCTGGATTCGTGTCCAGAGGAATACCACCTTACCACAAGCACATCAAGAGGAGGCTTCTCTCAGCTCTAGGTATGTGAGAGGGACCCTGAGTTTGCGGCCTCAAGTGGAATGAACACCGCGATGCCCTGACTCGAAATAAGGCCGGATATCCCTGCAGTGACTTCAATGCAGGCTCGTCTTGCATCTCCCAGAACGAAAGGATGTCTGAATCCCCTGTGGAAAGCACAGAGAAAGATTTAGTTCCCCACCTCATCGCGACCGATAGCCTCACATCCTTTGAAAACTCCAGAGGTATGCGGAGATCAGTGCCTCCAAAGGAGACGATGCCTGACTCCTCGTGAAACTTGATAGGAGTCCCAGGATTCCTGTGGCACTTGGAAAGGGACCCTTGGTCTCCCGCCTCAGCTGGAGAGGCGTCCCAATTGCCCTGCCAAGCCTCGAGGAGAATCCTGAGTTGTCCCTCGCAACTAGGCAGGAGTCCTGACGTCGCTGAAGAAACACGTGGGTGGAAGGGCCATCCCCGTCGTAACTCGAGAATATACCCCAGGTTCCCGCCGCAACTCGAGAAAAACCATGAGACTTCCCCCTCGCCGCGAGATGAGGCCCGATTCCCCTGCACTGCGTGCAGAGCAATTCCGTGTTGCACATCACACATGAAAGGAGCCTTGATTTCCTTGATGACACTCCAGAGAAACCCCAAGAACACTGTTTCAAGGCTAGAGGGATCCTGAGGTCACTGTAGCAACACGAAAGAGCTCCGAGGGCCAAAAATCAACTCGAGATGAGAGGTTAGTCCCTGGCTTCGACTCCAGAGGAATACCACCTTACCACAAGCACCTCAAGAGGAGGCTTCTCTCAGCTCTAGGTATGTGAGAGGGACCCTGAGTTTGCGGCCTCAAGTGGAATGGACACCGCGATGCCCTGAGGCGAAATAAGCCTGGATATCCCTGCAGTGACTTGAATGCAGGCTCGTCTTGCATCTCCCAAGATGAAAGGATGTCTGAATCCCCTGTGGAGACCACAGAGAAAGACCTAGTTCCCCACCTCATCGCGACAGGAGGCCTCACATCCTTTGAAAACTCCAGAGGTACGCGGAGATCAGTGCCTCCAAAGGAGACGATGCCTGACTCCTCGTGAAACTTGATAGGAGTCCCAGGATTCATGTGGCACGTGGAAAGGGACCCGTGGTCTCCCGCCTCAGCTGGAGAGGCGTCCCAATTGCCTTGCCAAGCCTCGAGGAGAATCCCGAGTTGTGTCTCGCAACTAGGCAGGAGTCCTGACATGGCTGAACACACACGTGTGTGGAAGGGCCATCCCCGTCGTAACTCGAGAATATACCCCAGGTTCCCGACGCAACTCGAGAAAAACCATGAGACTTCCCCCTCGCCGCGAGATGAGGCCCGATTCGCCTGCACTGCGTGCAGAGCAATTCCGTGTTGCACATCACACATGAAAGGAGCCTTGATTTCCTTGATGGCACTCCAGAGAAACCCCAAGAACACTGTTTCAAGGCTAGAGGGATCCTGAGGTCACTGTAGCAACACGAAAGAGCTCCGTGGGCCAAAAATCAACTCGAGATGAGAGGTTAGTCCCTGGCTTCAACTCCTGAGGAATACCACCTTACCACAAGCACCTCAAGAGGAGGCTTCTCTCAGCTCTAGGTATGTGAGAGGGACCCTGAGTTTGCGGCCTCAAGTGGAATGGACACCGCGATGCCCTGACTCGAAATAAGGCCGGATATCCCTGCAGTGACTTGAATGCAGGCTCGTCTTGCATCTCCCAAGAAGAAAGGATGTCTGAATCCCCTGTGGAGACCACAGAGACACACCTAGTTCCCCACCTCATCGCGACCGGAGGCCTCACATCCTTCGAAAACTCCAGAGGTACGCGGAGATCAGTGCCTCCAAAGGAGACGATGCCTGACTCCTCGTGAAACTTGATAGCAGTCCCAGGATTCTTGTGGCACGTGGAAAGGGACCCTTGGTCTCCCGCCTCAGCTGGAGAGGCGTTCCAATTGCCCTGCCAAGCCTCGAGGAGAATCCAGAGTTGTCCCTCGCAACTAGGCAGGAGTCCTGATGTGGCTGAACAAACACGTGGGTGGAAGGGCCATCCCCGTCGTAACTCGAGAATATACCCCAGGTTCCCGCCGCAACTCGAGAAAAACCATGAGACTTCCCCCTCGATGCGAGATGAGGCCCGATTCCCCTGTACTGCGTGCAGAGCAATTCCGTCTTGCACATCACACATGAAAGGAGCCTTGATTTCCTTGATGGCACTCCAGAGAAACCCCAAGAACACTGTTTCAAGGCTAGAGGGATCCTGAGGTCACTGTAGCAACACGAAAGAACTCTGTGGACCAAAAATCAACTCGAAAAGAGAGGTTATTCCTGGATTCGTCTCCAGAGGAATACCACCTTACCACAAGCACCTCAAGAGGAGGCTTCTCTCAGCTCTAGGTATGTGAGAGGGACCCTGAGTTTGCGGCCTCAAGTGGAATGGACACCGCGATGCCCTGACTCGACATAAGGCCGGATATCCCTGCAGTGACTTCAATGCAGGCTCGTCTTGCATCTCCCAGGACGAAAGGATGTCTGAATCCCCTGTGGAAAGCACAGAGAAAGACTTAGTTCCCCACCTCATCGCGACCGATAGCCTCACATCCTTTGAAAACTCCAGATGTACGCGGAGATCAGTGCCTCCAAAGGAGACGATGCCTGACTCCTCGTGAAACTTGATAGGAGTCCCAGGATTCCTGTGGCACTTGGAAAGGGACCCTTGGTCTCCCGCCTCAGCTGGAGAGGCGTCCGAATTGCCCTGCCAAGCCTCGAGGAGAATCCAGAGTTGTCCCTCGCAACTAGGCAGGAGTCCTGACGTCGCTGAAGAAACACGTGGGTGGAAGGGCCATCCCCGTCGTAACTCGAGAATATACCCCAGGTTCCCACCGCAACTCGAGAAAAACCATGAGACTTCCCCCTCGCCGCGAGATGAGGCCCGATTCCCCTGTACTGCGTGCAGAGCAATTCTGTCTTGCACATCACACATGAAAGGAGCCTTGATTTCCTTGATGGCACTCCAGAGAAACCCCAAGAACACTGTTTCAAGGCGAGAGGGATCCTGAGGTCACTGTAGCAACACGAAAGAGCTCCGTGGGCCAAAAATCAACTTGAGATGAGAGGTTAGTCCCTGGCTTCGACTCCAGAGGAATACCACCTTACCACAATCACCTCAAGAGGAGGCTTCTCTCAGCTCTAGGTATGTGAGAGGGACCCTGAGTTTGCGGCCTCAAGTGGAATGGACACCGCGATGCCCTGACTCGAAATAAGGCCGGATATTCCTGCAGTGACTGGAATGCAGGCTCGTCTTGCATCTCCCAAGACGAAAGGGTGTCTGAATCCCCTGTGGAGACCACAGAGAAAGACCTAGTTCCCCACCTCATCGCGACCGGAGGCCTCACATCCTTTGAAAACTCCAGAGGTACGCGGAGATCAGTGCCTCCAAAGGAGACGATGCCTGACTCCTCGTGAAACTTGATAGGAGTCCCAGGATTCTTGTGGCACGTGGAAAGGGACCCTTGGTCTCCCGCCTCAGCTGGAGAGGCGTCCCAATTGCCCTGCCAAGCCTCGAGGAGAATCCCGAGTTGTCCCTCGCAACTAGGCAGGAGTCCTGACGTGGCTGAACAAACACGTGGGTGGAAGGGCCATCCCCGTCGTAACTCGAGAATATAACCCAGGTTCCCGCCGCAACTCGAGAAAAACCATGAGACTTCCCCCTCGATGCGAGGTGAGGCCCGATTCCCCTGTACTGCGTGCAGAGCAATTCCGTCTTGCACATCACACATGAAAGGAGCCTTGATTTCCTTGATGGCACTCCAGAGAAACCCCAAGAACACTGTTTCAAGGATAGAGGGATCCTGAGGTCACTGTAGCAACACGAAAGAACTCTGTGGACCAAAAATCAACTCGAAAAGAGAGGTTAGTCCCTGGATTCGTCTCCAGAGGAATACCACCTTACCACAAGCACCTCAAGAGGAGGCTTCTCTCAGCTCTAGGTATGTGAGAGGGACCCTGAGTTTGCGGCCTCAAGTGGAATGGACACCGCGATGCCCTGACTCGAAATAAGGCCGGATATCCCTGCAGTGACTTCAATGCAGGCTCGTCTTGCATCTCCCAGGACGAAAGGATGTCTGAATCCCCTGTGGAAAGCACAGAGAAAGACTTAGTTCCCCACCTCATCGCGACCGATAGCCTCACATCCTTTGAAAACTCCAGAGGTACGCGGAGATCAGTGCCTCCAAAGGAGACGATGCCTGACTCCTCGTGAAACTTGATAGGAGTCCCAGGATTCCTGTGGCACTTGGAAAGGGACACTTGGTCTCCCGCCTCAGCTGGAGAGGCGTCCCAATTGCCCTGCTAAGCCTCGAGGAGAATCCAGAGTTGTCCCTCGCAACTAGGCAGGAGTCCTGACGTCGCTGAAGAAACACGTGGGTGGAAGGGCCATCCCCGTCGTAACTCGAGAATATACCCCAGGTTCCCGCCGCAACTCGAGAAAAACCATGAGACTTCCCCCTCGCCGCGAGATGAGGCCCGATTCCCCTGCACTGCGTGCAGAGCAATTCCGTGTTGCACATCACACATGAAAGGAGCCTTGATTTCCTTGATGGCACTCCAGAGAAACCCCAAGAACACTGTTTCAATGCTAGAGGGATCCTGAGGTCACTGTAGCAACACGAAAGAGCTCCGTGGACCAAGAATCAACACGAGATGAGAGGTTAGTCCCTGGCTTCGACTCCTGAGGAATACCACCTTACCACAAGCACCTCAAGAGGAGGCTTCTCTCAGCTCTAGGTATGTGAGAGGGATCCTGAGTTTGCGGCCTCAAGTGGAATGGACACCGCGATGCCCTGACGCGAAATAAGGCTGGATATCCCTGCAGTGACTTGAATGCAGACTCGTCTTGCATCTCCCATGATGAAAGGATGTCTGAATCCCCTGTGGAGACCACAGAGAAAGACCTAGTTCCCCACCTCATCGCGACCGGAGGCCTCACATCCTTTGAAAACTCCAGAGGTACGCGGAGATCAGTGCCTCCAAAGGAGACGATGCCTGACTCCTCGTGAAACTTGATAGGAGTCCCAGGATTCCTGTGGCACGTGGAAAGGGACACTTAGTCTCCCGCCTCAGCTGGAGAGGCGTCCCATTGCCTTGCCAAGCCTCGAGGAGAATCCAGAGTTGTGTCTCGCAACTAGGCAAGAGTCCTGACGTGGCTGAACAAACACGGGTGTGCATGGGCCATCCCCGTCTTAACTCGAGAATATACCCCAGGTTCCCGCCGCAACTCGAGAAAAACCATGAGACTTCCCCCTCGCCGCGAGATGAGGCCCGATTCCCGTGCACTGCGTGCAGAGCAATTCTGTGTTGCACATCACACATGAAAGGAGCCTTGATTTCCTTCATGGCACTCCAGAGAAACCCCAAGAACACTGTTTCAAGGATAGAGGGATCCTGAGGTCACTGTAGCAACAAGAAAGAGCTCCGTGGACCAAAAATCAACTCGAGATGAGACGTTAGTCCCTGGCTTCGACTCCAGAGGAATACCACCTTACCACAAGCACCTCAAGAGGAGGCTTCTCTCAGCTCGAGGTATGTGAGAGGGACCCTGAGTTTGCGGCCTCAAGTGGAATGGACACCGCGATGCCCTGACTCGAAATAAGGCCGGATATCCCTGCAGTGACTGGAATGCAGGCTCGTCTTGCATCTCCCAAGACGAAAGGGTGTCTGAATCCCCTGTGGAGACCACAGAGAAAGACCTAGTTCCCCACCTCATCGCGACAGGAGGCCTCAAATCCTTTGAAAACTCCAGAGGTATGCGGAGATCAGTGCCTCCAAAGGAGACGATGCCTGACTCCTCGTGAAACTTGATAGGAGTCACAGGATTCCTGTGGCACTTGGAAAGGGACCCTTGGTCTCCCGTCTCAGCTGGAGATGCGTCCCAATTGCCCTGCAAAGCCTCGAGGAGAATCCCGAGTTGTCCCTCGCAACTAGGCAGGAGTCCTGACATGGCTGAACACACACGTGTGTGGAAGGGCCATCCCCGTCGTAACTGGAGAATATACCCCAGGTTCCCGCCGCAACTCGAGAAAAACCATGAGACTTCCCCCTCGCCGCGAGATGAGGCCCGATTCCCCTGCACTGCGTGCAGAGCAATTCCGTGTTGCACATCACACATGAAAGGAGCCTTGATTTCCTTGATGGCACTCCAGAGAAACCCCAAGAACACTGTTTCAATGCTAGAGGGATCCTGAGGTCACTGTAGCAACACGAAAGAGCTCCGTGGACCAAGAATCAACACGAGATGAGAGGTTAGTCCCTGGCTTCGACTCCTGAGGAATACCACCTTACCACAAGCACCTCAAGAGGAGGCTTCTCTCAGCTCTAGGTATGTGAGAGGGACCCTGAGTTTGCGGCCTCAAGTGGAATGGACACCGCGATGCCCTGACTAGAAATAAGGCCGGAAATCCCTGCAGTGACTTGAATGCAGTCTCGTCTTGCATCTCCCAAGAAGAAAGGATGTCTGAATCCCCTGTGGAGACCACAGAGAAACACCTAGTTCCCCACCTCATCGCGACCGGAGGCCTCACATCCTTTGAAAACTCCAGAGGTACGCGGAGATCAGTGCCTCCAAAGGAGACGATGCCTGACTCCTCGTGAAACTTGATAGGAGTCCCAGGATTCTTGTGGCACGTGGAAAGGGACCCTTGGTCTCCTGGTCAGCTGGAGAGGCGTTCCAATTGCCCTGCCAAGCCTCGAGGAGAATCCCGAGTTGTCCCTCGCAACTAGGCAGGAGTCCTGACGTGGCTGAACAAACACGTGGGTGGAAGGGCCATCCCCGTCGTAACTCGAGAATATACCCCAGGTTCCCGCCGCAACTCGAGAAAAACCATGAGACTTCCCCCTCGATGCGAGATGAGGCCCGATTCCCCTGTACTGCGTGCAGAGCAATTCCGTCTTGCACATCACACATGAAAGGAGCCTTGATTTCCTTGATGGCACTCCAGAGAAACCCCAAGAACACTGTTTCAAGGCTAGAAGGATCCTGAGGTCACTGTAGCAACACGAAAGAACTCTGTGGACCAAAAATCAACTCGAAAAGAGAGGTTAGTCCCTGGATTCGTCTCCAGAGGAATACCACCTTACCACAAGCACCTCAAGAGGAGGCTTCTCTCAGCTCTAGGTATGTGAGAGGGACCCTGAGTTTGCGGCCTCAAGTGGAATGGACACCGCGATGCCCTGACTCGAAATAAGGCCGGATATCCCTGCAGTGACTTGAATGCAGGCTCGTCTTGCATCTCCCAGGACGGAAGGATGTCTGAATCCCCTGTGGAAAGCACAGAGAAAGACTTAGTTCCCCACCTCATCGCGACCGATAGCCTCACATCCTTTGAAAACTCCAGAGGTACGCGGAGATCAGTGCCTCCAAAGGAGACGATGCCTCACTCCTCGTGAAACTTGATAGGAGTCCCAGGATTCCTGTGGCACTTGGAAAGGGACCCTTGGTCTCCCGCCTCAGCTGGAGAGGCGTCCCAATTGCCCTGCCAAGCCTCGAGGAGAATCCAGAGTTGTCCCACGCAACTAGGCAGGAGTCCTGACGTCGCTGAAGAAACACGTGGGTGGAAGGGCCATCCCCGTCGTAACTCGAGAATATACCCCAGGTTCCCGCCGCAACTCGAGAAAAACCATGAGACTTCCCCCTCGCCGCGAGATGAGGCCCGATTCCCCTGCACTGCGTGCAGAGCAATTCCGTGTTGCACATCACACATGAAAGGAGCCTTGATTTCCTTGTTGGCACTCCAGAGAAACCCCAAGAACACTTTTTCAAGGATAGAGGGATCCTGAGGTCACTGTAGCAACACGAAAAAGCTCCGTGGGCCAAAAATCAACTCGAGATGAGAGGTTAGTCCCAGGCTTCGACTCCAGAGGAATACCACCTTACCACAAGCACCTCAAGAGGAGGCTTCTCTCAGCTCTAGGTATGTGAGAGGGACCCTGAGTTTGCGGCCTCAAGTGGAATGGACACCGCGATGCCCTGACGGGAATTAAGGCTGGATATCCCTGCAGTGACTTGAATGCAGGCTCTTCTTGCATCTCCCAAGATGAAAGGATGTCTGAATCCCCTGTGGAGACCACAGAGAAACACCTAGTTCCCCACCTCATCGCGACCGGAGGCCTCACATCCTTTGAAAACTCCAGAGGTACGCGGAGATCAGTGCCTCCAAAGGAGACGATGCCTGACTCCTCGTGAAACTTGATAGGAGACCCAGGATTCCTGTGGCACGTGGAAAGGGACCCTTGGTCTCCCGTCTCAGCTGGAGAGGCATCCCAATTGCCCTGCAAAACCTCGACGAGAATCCCGAGTTGTTCCTCGCAACTAGGCAGGAGTCCTGACGTGGCTGAACAAACACGTGTGTGGAAGGGCCATCCCCGTCGTAACTCGAGAATATACCCCAGGTTCCCGCCGCTACTCGAGAAAAACCATGAGACTTCCCCCTCGCCGCGAGTTGAGGCCCGATTCCCCTGCACTGCGTGCAGAGCAATTCCGTGTTGCACATCACACATGAAAGGAGCCTTGATTTCCTTCATGGCACTCCAGAGAAACCCCAAGAACACTGTTTCAAGGCTAGAGGGATCCTGAGGTCACTGTAGCAACACGAAAGAGCTCCGTGGACCAAAAATCAACTCGAGATGAGAGGTTAGTCCCTGGCTTCGACTCCAGAGGAATACCACCTTACCACAAGCACCTCAAGAGGAGGCTTCTCTCAGCTCTAGGTATGTGAGAGGGACTCTGAGTTTGCGGCCTCAAGTGGAATGGACACCGCGATGCCCTGACTCGAAATAAGGCCGGATATCCCTGCAGTGACTGGAATGCAGGCTCGTCTTGCATCTCCCAAGACGAAAGGGTGTCTGAATCCCCTGTGGAGACCACAGAGAAAGACCTAGTTCCCCACCTCATCGCGACAGGAGGCCTCAAATCCTTTGAAAACTCCAGAGGTATGCGGAGATCAGTGCCTCCAAAGGAGACGATTCCTGACTCCTCGTGAAACTTGATAGGAGACCCAGGATTCCTGTGGCACGTGGAAAGGGACCCTTGGTCTCCCGTCTCAGCTGGAGAGGCGTCCCATTGCCCTGCAAAGCCTCGAGGAGAATCCCGAGTTGTCCCTCGCAACTAGGCAGGAGTCCTGACGTCGCTGAAGAAACACGTGGGTGGAAGGGCCATCCCCGTCGTAACTCGAGAATATACCCCAGGTTCCCGCCGCAACTCGAGAAAAACCATGAGACTTCCCCCTCGCCGCGAGAGGAGGCCCGATTCCCCTGCACTGCGTGCAGAGCAATTCCGTGTTGCACATCACACATGAAAGGAGCCTTGATTTCCTTGATGGCACTCCAGAGAAACCCCAAGAACACTGTTTCAAGGCTAGAGGGATCCTGAAGTCACTGTAGCAACACGAAAGAGCTCCGTGGACCAAGAATCAACACGAGATGAGAGGTTAGTCCCTGGCTTCGACTCCTGAGGAATACCACCTTATTACAAGCACCTCAAGAGGAGGCTTCTCTCAGCTCTAGGTATGTGAGAGGGATCCTGAGTTTGCGGCCTCAAGTGGAATGGACACCGCGATGCCCTGACTCGAAATAAGGCCGGATATCCCTGCAGTGACTTCAATGCAGGCTCGTCTTGCATCTCCCAAGAAGAAAGGATGTCTGAATCCCCTGTGGAGACCACAGAGAAACACCTAGTTCCCCACCTCATCGCGACCGGAGGCCTCACATCCTTTGAAAACTCCAGAGGTACTTGGAGGTCAGTGCCTCCAAAGGAGACGATGCCTGACTCCTCGTGAATCTTGATAGGAGTCCCAGGATTCTTATGGCACGTGGATAGGGACCCTTGGTCTTCCGCCTCAGCTGGAGAGGCGTTCCAATTGCCCTGCCAAGCCTCGAGGAGAATCCCGAGTTGTCCCTCGCAACTAGGCAGGAGTCCTGACGTGGCTGAACAAACACGTGGGTGGAAGGGCCATCCCCGTCGTAACTCGAGAATATACCCCAGGTTCCCGCCGCAACTCGAGAAAAACCATGAGACTTCCCCCTCGATGCGAGATGAGGCCCGATTCCGCTCTACTGCGTGCAGAGCAATTCCGTCTTGCACATCACACATGAAAGGAGCCTTGATTTCCTTGATGGTACTCCAGAGAAACCCCAAGAACACTGTTTCAAGGATAGAGGGATCCTGAGGTCACTGTAGCAACACGAAAGAACTCTGTGGACCAAAAATCAACTCGAAAAGAGAGGTTAGTCCCTGGATTCGTCTCCAGAGGAATACCACCTTACCACAAGCACCTCAAGAGGAGGCTTCTCTCAGCTCTAGGTATGTGAGAGGGACCCTGAGTTTGCGGCCTCAAGTAGAAAGGACACCACGATGCCCTGACTCGAAATAAGGCCGGATATCCCTGCAGTGACTTCAATGCAGGCTCGTCTTGCATCTCCCAGGACGAAAGGATGTCTGAATCCCCTGTGGAAAGCACAGAGAAAGACTTAGTTCCCCACCTCATCGCGACCGATAGCCTCACATCCTTTGAAAACTCCAGAGGTACGCGGAGATCACTGCCTCCAAAGGAGACGATGCCTGACTCCTCGTGAAACTTGATAGGAGTCCCAGGATTCCTGTGGCACGTGGAAAGGGACCCTTGGTCTCCCACCTCAGCTGGAGAGGCGTCCCAATTGCCCTGCCAAGCCTCGAGGAGAATCCAGAGTTGTCCCTCGCAACTAGGCAGGAGTCCTGACGTCGCTGAAGAAACACGTGGGTGGAAGGGCCATCCCCGTCGTAACTCGAGAATATACCCCAGCTTCCCGCCGCAACTCGAGAAAAACCATGAGACTTCCCCCTCGACGCGAGATGAGGCCCGATTCCCCTGCACTGCGTGCAGAGCAATTCCGTGTTGCACATCACACATGAAAGGAGCCTTGATTTCCTTGATGGCACTCCAGAGAAACCCCAAGAACACTGTTTCAAGGCTAGAGGCATCCTGAGGTCACTGTAGCAACACGAAAGAGCTCCGTGGGCCAAAAATCAACTCGAGATGAGAGGTTAGTCCCTGGCTTCGACTCCAGAGGAATACCACCTTACCACAAGCACCTCAAGAGGAGGCTTCTCTCAGCTCTAGGTATGTGAGAGGGACCCTGAGTTTGCGGCCTCAAGTGGAATGGACACCGCGATGCCCTGACGCGAAATAAGGCTGGATATCCCTGCAGTGACTTGAATGCAGGCTCGTCTTGCATCTCCCAAGATGAAAGGATGTCTGAATCCCCTGTGGAGACCACAGAGAAAGACCTAGTTCCCCACCTCATCGCGACCGGAGGCCTCACATCCTTTGAAAACTCCAGACGTACGCGGAGATCAGTGCCTCCAAAGGAGACGATGCCTGACTCCTCGTGAAACTTGATAGGAGACCCAGGATTCCTGTGGCACGTGGAAAGGGACCCTTGGTCTCCCGTCTCAGCTGGAGAGGCATCCCAATTGCCCTGCAAAACCTCGACGAGAATCCCGAGTTGTTCCTCGCAACTAGGCAGGAGTCCTGACGTGGCTGAACAAACACGTGTGTGGAAGGGCCATCCCCGTCGTAACTCGAGAATATACCCCAGGTTCCCGCCGCTACTCGAGAAAAACCATGAGACTTCCCCCTCGCCGCGAGTTGAGGCCCGATTCCCCTGCACTGCGTGCAGAGCAATTCCGTGTTGCACATCACACATGAAAGGAGCCTTGATTTCCTTCATGGCACTCCAGAGAAACCCCAAGAACACTGTTTCAAGGCTAGAGGGATCCTGAGGTCACTGTAGCAACACGAAAGAGCTCCGTGGACCAAAAATCAACTCGAGATGAGAGGTTAGTCCCTGGCTTCGACTCCAGAGGAATACCACCTTACCACAAGCACCTCAAGAGGAGGCTTCTCTCAGCTCTAGGTATGTGAGAGGGACTCTGAGTTTGCGGCCTCAAGTGGAATGGACACCGCGATGCCCTGACTCGAAATAAGGCCGGATATCCCTGCAGTGACTTGAATGCAGGCTCGTCTTGCATCTCCCAAGACGAAAGGATGTCTGAATCCCCTGTGGAGACCACAGAGAAAGACCTAGTTCCCCACCTCATCGCGACAGGAGGCCTCAAATCCTTTGAAAACTCCAGAGGTATGCGGAGATCAGTGCCTCCAAAGGAGACGATTCCTGACTCCTCGTGAAACTTGATAGGAGACCCAGGATTCCTGTGGCACGTGGAAAGGGACCCTTGGTCTCCCGTCTCAGCTGGAGAGGCGTCCCATTGCCCTGCAAAGCCTCGAGGAGAATCCCGAGTTGTCCCTCGCAACTAGGCAGGAGTCCTGACGTCGCTGAAGAAACACGTGGGTGGAAGGGCCATCCCCGTCGTAACTCGAGAATATACCCCAGGTTCCCGCCGCAACTCGAGAAAAACCATGAGACTTCCCCCTCGCCGCGAGAGGAGGCCCGATTCCCCTGCACTGCGTGCAGAGCAATTCCGTGTTGCACATCACACATGAAAGGAGCCTTGATTTCCTTGATGGCACTCCAGAGAAACCCCAAGAACACTGTTTCAAGGCTAGAGGGATCCTGAAGTCACTGTAGCAACACGAAAGAGCTCCGTGGACCAAGAATCAACACGAGATGAGAGGTTAGTCCCTGGCTTCGACTCCTGAGGAATAACACCTTACCACAAGCACCTCAAGAGGAGGCTTCTCTCAGCTCTAGGTATGTGAGAGGGATCCTGAGTTTGCGGCCTCAAGTGGAATGGACACCGCGATGCCCTGACTCGAAATAAGGCCGGATATCCCTGCAGTGACTTCAATGCAGGCTCGTCTTGCATCTCCCAAGAAGAAAGGATGTCTGAATCCCCTGTGGAGACCACAGAGAAAGACCTAGTTCCCCACCTCATCGCGACCGGAGGCCTCACATCCTTTGAAAACTCCAGAGGTACGCGGAGGTCAGTGCCTCCAAAGGAGACGATGCCTGACTCCTCGTGAATCTTGATAGGAGTCCCAGGATTCTTGTGGCACGTGGATAGGGACCCTTGGTCTTCCGCCTCAGCTGGAGAGGCGTTCCAATTGCCCTGCCAAGCCTCGAGGAGAATCCCGAGTTGTCCCTCGCAACTAGGCAGGAGTCCTGACGTGGCTGAACAAACACGTGGGTGGAAGGGCCATCCCCGTCGTAACTCGAGAATATACCCCAGGTTCCCGCCGCAACTCGAGAAAAACCATGAGACTTCCCCCTCGATGCGAGATGAGGCCCGATTCCCCTCTACTGCGTGCAGAGCAATTCCGTCTTGCACATCACACATGAAAGGAGCCTTGATTTCCTTGATGGTACTCCAGAGAAACCCCAAGAACACTGTTTCAAGGATAGAGGGATCCTGAGGTCACTGTAGCAACACGAAAGAACTCTGTGGACCAAAAATCAACTCGAAAAGAGAGGTTAGTCCCTGGATTCGTCTCCAGAGGAATACCACCTTACCACAAGCACCTCAAGAGGAGGCTTCTCTCAGCTCTAGGTATGTGAGAGGGACCCTGAGTTTGCGGCCTCAAGTAGAAAGGACACCACGATGCCCTGACTCGAAATAAGGCCGGATATCCCTGCAGTGACTTCAATGCAGGCTCGTCTTGCATCTCCCAGGACGAAAGGATGTCTGAATCCCCTGTGGAAAGCACAGAGAAAGACTTAGTTCCCCACCTCATCGCGACCGATAGCCTCACATCCTTTGAAAACTCCAGAGGTACGCGGAGATCAGTGCCTCCAAAGGAGACGATGCCTGACTCCTCGTGAAACTTGATAGGAGTCCCAGGATTCCTGTGGCACGTGGAAAGGGACCCTTGGTCTCCCGCCTCAGCTGGAGAGGCGTCCCAATTGCCCTGCCAAGCCTCGAGGAGAATCCAGAGTTGTCCCTCGCAACTAGGCAGGAGTCCTGACGTCGCTGAAGAAACACGTGGGTGGAAGGGCCATCCCCGTCGTAACTCGAGAATATACCCCAGCTTCCCGCCGCAACTCGAGAAAAACCATGAGACTTCCCCCTCGCCGCGAGATGAGGCCCGATTCCCCTGCACTGCGTGCAGAGCAATTCCGTGTTGCACATCACACATGAAAGGAGCCTTGATTTCCTTGATGGCACTCCAGAGAAACCCCAAGAACACTGTTTCAAGGCTAGAGGCATCCTGAGGTCACTGTAGCAACACGAAAGAGCTCCGTGGGCCAAAAATCAACTCGAGATGAGAGGTTAGTCCCTGGCTTCGACTCCAGAGGAATACCACCTTACCACAAGCACCTCAAGAGGAGGCTTCTCTCAGCTCTAGGTATGTGAGAGGGACCCTGAGTTTGCGGCCTCAAGTGGAATGGACACCGCGATGCCCTGACGCGAAATAAGGCTGGATATCCCTGCAGTGACTTGAATGCAGGCTCGTCTTGCATCTCCCAAGATGAAAGGATGTCTGAATCCCCTGTGGAGACCACAGAGAAAGACCTAGTTCCCCACCTCATCGCGACCGGAGGCCTCACATCCTTTGAAAACTCCAGAGGTATGCGGAGATCAGTGCCTCCAAAGGAGACGATGCCTGACTCCTCGTGAAACTTGATAGGAGTCCCAGGATTCCTGTGGCACGTGGAAAGGGACCCTTGGTCTCCCGCCTCAGCTGGAGAGGCGTCCCAATTGCCCTGCCAAGCCTCGAGGAGAATCCCGAGTTGTCCCTCGCAACTAGGCAGGAGTCCTGACGTGGCTGAACAAACACGTGTGTGGAAGGGCCATCCCCGTCGTAACTCGAGAATATACCCCAGGTTCCCGCCGCAACTCGAGAAAAACCATGAGACTTCCCCCTCGCCGCGAGATGAGGCCCGATTCCCCTGTACTGCGTGCAGAGCAATTCCGTGTTGCACATCACACATGAAAGGAGCCTTGATTTCCTTCATGGCACTCCAGAGAAACCCCAAGAACACTGTTTCAAGGCTAGACGGATCCTGAGGTCACTGTAGCATCACGAAAGAGCTCAGTGTACCAAAAATCAACTCGAGATGAGAGGTTAGTCCCTGGCTTCGACTCCAGAGGAATACCACCTTACCACAAGCACCTCAAGAGGAGGCTTCTCTCAGCTCTAGGTATGTGAGAGGGACCCTGAGTTTGCGGCCTCAAGTGGAAAGGACACCGCGATGCCCTGACTCGAAATAAGGTCGGATATCCCTGCAGTGACTGGAATACAGGCTCGTCTTGCATGTCCCAAGACGAAAGGGTGTCTGAATCCCCTGTGGAGACCACAGAGAAAGACCTAGTTCCCCACCTCATCGCGACAGGAGGCCTCAAATCCCTTGAAAACTCCAGAGGTATGCGGAGATCAGTGCCTCCAAAGGAGACGATGCCTGACTCCTCGTGAAACTTGATAGGAGTCCCAGGATTCCTGTGGCACGTGGAAAGGGACCCTTGGTCTCCCGTCTCAGCTGGAGAGGCGTCCCAATTGCCCGGCCAAGCCTCGAGGAGAATCCCGAGTTGTCCCTCACAACTAGGCAGGAGTCCTGACATGGCTGAACACACACGTGTGTGGAAGGGCCATCCCCGTCGTAACTCGAGAATATACCCCAGGTTCCCGCCGCAACTCGAGAAAAACCATGAGACTTCCCCCTCGATGCGAGATGAGGCCCGATACCCCTGTACTGCATGCAGAGCAATTCCGTCTTGCACATCACACATGAAAGGAGCCTTGATTTCCTTGATGGCACTCCAGAGAAACCCCAAGAACACTGTTTCAAGGATAGAGGGATCCTGAGGTCACTGTAGCAACACGAAAGAACTCTGTGGACCAAAAATCAACTCGAAAAGAGAGGTTAGTCCCTGGATTCGTCTCCAGAGGAATACCACCTTACCACAAGCACCTCAAGAGGAGGCTTCTCTCAGCTCTAGGTATGTGAGAGGGACCATGAGTTTGCGGCCTCAAGTGGAATGGACACCGTGATGCCCTGACTCGAAATAAGGCCGGATATCCCTGCAGTGACTTCAATGCAGGCTCGTCTTGCATCTCCCAGGATGAAAGGATGTCTGAATCCCCTGTGGAAAGCACAGAGAAAGACTTAGTTCCCCACCTCATCGCGACTGATAGCCTCACATCCTTTGAAAACTCCAGAGGTACGCGGAAATCAGTGCCTCCAAAGGAGACGATGCCTGACTCCTCGTGAAACTTGATAGGAGACCCAGGATTCTTGTGGCACGTGGAAAGGGACCCTTGGTCTCCCGCCTCAGCTGGAGAGGCGTTCCAATTGCCCTGCCAAGCCTCAAGGAGAATCCGGAGTTGTCCCTCGCAACTAGGCAGGAGTCCTGACGTGGCTGAACAAACACGTGTGTGGAAGGGTCATCCCCGTCGTAACTCGAGAATATACCCCAGGTTCCCGCCGCAACTCGAGAAAAACCATGAGACTTCCCCCTCGATGCGAGATGAGGTCCGATTCCCCTGTACTGCGTGCAGAGCAATTCCGTCTTGCACATCACACATGAAAGGAGCCTTGATTTCCTTGATGGCACTCCAGAGAAACCCCAAGAACACTGTTTCAAGGCTAGAGGGATCCTGAGGTCACTGTAGCAACACGAAAGAACTCTGTGGACCAAAAATCAACTCGAAAAGAGAGGTTAGTCCCTGGATTCGTGTCCAGAGGAATACCACCTTACCACAAGCACATCAAGAGGAGGCTTCTCTCAGCTCTAGGTATGTGAGAGGGACCCTGAGTTTGCGGCCTCAAGTGGAATGAACACCGCGATGCCCTGACTCGAAATAAGGCCGGATATCCCTGCAGTGACTTCAATGCAGGCTCGTCTTGCATCTCCCAGAACGAAAGGATGTCTGAATCCCCTGTGGAAAGCACAGAGAAAGATTTAGTTCCCCACCTCATCGCGACCGATAGCCTCACATCCTTTGAAAACTCCAGAGGTATGCGGAGATCAGTGCCTCCAAAGGAGACGATGCCTGACTCCTCGTGAAACTTGATAGGAGTCCCAGGATTCCTGTGGCACTTGGAAAGGGACCCTTGGTCTCCCGCCTCAGCTGGAGAGGCGTCCCAATTGCCCTGCCAAGCCCCGAGGAGAATCCTGAGTTGTCCCTCGCAACTAGGCAGGAGTCCTGACGTCGCTGAAGAAACACGTGGGTGGAAGGGCCATCCCCGTCGTAACTCGAGAATATACCCCAGGTTCCCGCCGCAACTCGAGAAAAACCATGAGACTTCCCCCTCGCCGCGAGATGAGGCCCGATTCCCCTGCACTGCGTGCAGAGCAATTCCGTGTTGCACATCACACATGAAAGGAGCCTTGATTTCCTTGATGACACTCCAGAGAAACCCCAAGAACACTGTTTCAAGGCTAGAGGGATCCTGAGGTCACTGTAGCAACACGAAAGAGCTCCGAGGGCCAAAAATCAACTCGAGATGAGAGGTTAGTCCCTGGATTCGTCTCCAGAGGAATACCACCTTACCACAAGCACCTCAAGAGGAGGCTTCTCTCAGCTCTAGGTATGTGAGAGGGACCCTGAGTTTGCGGCCTCAAGTGGAATGGACACCGCGATGCCCTGAGGCGAAATAAGCCTGGATATCCCTGCAGTGACTTGAATGCAGGCTCGTCTTGCATCTCCCAAGATGAAAGGATGTCTGAATCCCCTGTGGAGACCACAGAGAAAGACCTAGTTCCCCACCTCATCGCGACAGGAGGCCTCACATCCTTTGAAAACTCCAGAGGTACGCGGAGATCAGTGCCTCCAAAGGAGACGATGCCTGACTCCTCGTGAAACTTGATAGGAGTCCCAGGATTCATGTGGCACGTGGAAAGGGACCCGTGGTCTCCCGCCTCAGCTGGAGAGGCGTCCCAATTGCCTTGCCAAGCCTCGAGGAGAATCCCGAGTTGTGTCTCGCAACTAGGCAGGAGTCCTGACATGGCTGAACACACACGTGTGTGGAAGGGCCATCCCCGTCGTAACTCGAGAATATACCCCAGGTTCCCGCCGCAACTCGAGAAAAACCATGAGACTTCCCCCTCGCCGCGAGATGAGGCCCGATTCGCCTGCACTGCGTGCAGAGCAATTCCGTGTTGCACATCACACATGAAAGGAGCCTTGATTTCCTTGATGGCACTCCAGAGAAACCCCAAGAACACTGTTTCAAGGCTAGAGGGATCCTGAGGTCACTGTAGCAACACGAAAGAGCTCCGTGGACCAAGAATCAACACGAGATGAGAGGTTAGTCCCTGGCTTCGACTCCTGAGGAATACCACCTTACCACAAGCACCTCAAGAGGAGGCTTCTCTCAGCTCTAGGTATGTGAGAGGGATCCTGAGTTTGCGGCCTCAAGTGGAATGGACACCGCGATGCCCTGACTCGAAATAAGGCCGGATATCCCTGCAGTGACTTGAATGCAGGCTCGTCTTGCATCTCCCAAGAAGAAAGGATGTCTGAATCCCCTGTGGAGACCACAGAGAAACACCTAGTTCCCCACCTCATCGCGACCGGAGGCCTCACATCCTTTGAAAACTCCAGAGGTACGCGGAGATCAGTGCCTCCAAAGGAGACGATGCCTGACTCCTCGTGAAACTTGATAGGAGTCCCAGGATTCCTGTGGCACGTGGAAAGGGATCCTTGGTCTCCCGCCTCAGCTGGAGAGGCGTCCCAATTGCCTTGCCAAGCCTGGAGGAGAATCCCGAGTTGTGTCTCGCAACTAGGCAAGAGTCCTGACGTGGCTGAACAAACACGTGTGTGGAAGGGCCATCCCCGTCGTAACTCGAGAATATACCCCAGGTTCCCGCCGCAACTCGAGAAAAACCATGAGACTTCCCCCTCGCCGCGAGATGAGGCCCGATTCCCCTGCACTGCGTGCAGAGCAATTCTGTGTTTCACATCACACATGAAAGGAGCCTTGATTTCCTTCATGGCACTCCAGAGAAACCCCAAGAACACTGTTTCAAGGCTAGAGGGATCCTGAGGTCACTGTAGCAACACGAAAGAGCTCCGTGGACCAAAAATCAACTCGAGATGAGAGGTTAGTCCCTGCCTTCGACTCCAGAGGAATACCACCTTACCACAAGCACCTCAAGAGGAGGCTTCTCTCAGCTCTAGGTATGTGAGAGGGACCCTGAGTTTGCGGCCTCAAGTGGAATGGACACCGCGATGCCCTGACTCGAAATAAGGCCGGATATCCCTGCAGTGACTGGAATGCAGGATCGTCTTGCATCTCCCAAGACGAAAGGGTGTCTGAATTCCCTGTGGAGACCACAGAGAAAAACCTAGTTCCCCACCTCATCGCGACAGGAGGCCTCAAATCCTTTGAAAACTCCAGAGGTATGCGGAGATCAGTGCCTTCAAAGGAGACGATGCCTGACTCCTCGTGAAACTTGATAGGAGTCCCAGGATTCCTGTGGCACGTGGAAAGGGACCCTTGGTCTCCCGCCTCAGCTGGAGAGGCGTCCCAATTGCCCTGCAAAGCCTCGAGGAGAATCCCGAGTTGTCCCTCGCAACTAGGCAGGAGTCCTGACATGGCTGAACACACACGTGTGTGGAAGGGCCATCCCCGTCGTAACTCGAGAATATACCCCAGGTTCCCGCCGCAACTCGAGAAAAACCATGAGACTTCCCCCTCGCCGCGAGATGAGGCCCGATTCCCATGCACTGCGTGCAGAGCAATTCCGTGTTGCACATCACACATGAAAGGAGCCTTGATTTCATTGATGGCACTCCATAGAAACCCCAAGAACACTGTTTCAAGGCTAGAGGGATCCTGAGGTCACTGTAGCAACACGAAAGAGCTCCGTGGACCAAGAATCAACACGAGATGAGAGGTTAGTCCCTGGCTTCGACTCCTGAGGAATACCACCTTACCACAAGCACCTCAAGAGGAGGCTTCTCTCAGCTCTAGGTATGTGAGAGGGACCCTGAGTTTGCGGCCTCAAGTGGAATGGACACCGCGATGCCCTGACTCGTAATAAGGCCGGATATCCCTGCAGTGACTTGAATGCAGGCTCGTCTTGCATCTCCCAAGAAGAAAGGATGTCTGAATCCCCTGTGGAGACCACAGAGAAACACCTAGTTCCCCACCTCATCGCGACCGGAGGCCTCACATCCTTCGAAAACTCCAGAGGTACGCGGAGATCAGTGCCTCCAAAGGAGACGATGCCTGACTCCTCGTGAAACTTGATAGCAGTCCCAGGATTCTTGTGGCACGTGGAAAGGGACCCTTGGTCTCCCGCCTCAGCTGGAGAGGCGTTCCAATTGCCCTGCCAAGCCTCGAGGAGAATCCCGAGTTGTCCCTCGCAACTAGGCAGGAGTCCTGACGTGGCTGAACAAACACGTGGGTGGAAGGGCCATCCCCGTCGTAACTCGAGAATATACCCCAGGTTCCCGCTGCAACTCGAGAAAAACCATGAGACTTAACCCTCGATGCGAGATGAGGCCCGATTCCCCTGTACTGCGTGCAGAGCAATTCCGTCTTGCACATCACACATGAAAGGAGCCTTGATTTCCTTGATGGCACTCCAGAGAAACCCCAAGAACACTGTTTCAAGGCTAGAGGGATCCTGAGGTCACTGTAGCAACACGAAAGAACTCTGTGTACCAGAAATCAACTCGAAAAGAGAGGTTAGTCCCTGGATTCGTCTCCAGAGGAATACCACCTTACCACAAGCACCTCAAGAGGAGGCTTCTCTCAGCTCTAGGTATGTGAGAGGGACCCTGAGTTTGCGGCCTCAAGTGGAATGGACACCGCGATGCCCTGATTCGAAATAAGGCCGGATATCCCTGCAGTGACTTGAATGCAGGCTCGTCTTGCATCTCCCAAGAAGAAAGGATGTCTGAATCCCCTGTGGAGACCACAGAGAAACACCTAGTTCCCCACCTCATCGCGACCGGAGGCCTCACATCCTTCGAAAACTCCAGAGGTACGCGGAGATCAGTGCCTCCAAAGGAGACGATGCCTGACTCCTCGTGAAACTTGATAGCAGTCCCAGGATTCTTGTGGCACGTGGAAAGGGACCCTTGGTCTCCCGCCTCAGCTGGAGAGGCGTTCCAATTGCCCTGCCAAGCCTCGAGGAGAATCCCGAGTTGTCCCTCGCAACTAGGCAGGAGTCCTGATGTGGCTGAACAAACACGTGGGTGGAAGGGCCATCCCCGTCGTAACTCGAGAATATACCCCAGGTTCCCGCCGCAACTCGAGAAAAACCATGAGACTTCCCCCTCGATGCGAGATGAGGCCCGATTCCCCTGTACTGCGTGCAGAGCAATTCCGTCTTGCACATCACACATGAAAGGAGCCTTGATTTCCTTGATGGCACTCCAGAGAAACCCCAAGAACACTGTTTCAAGGCTAGAGGGATCCTGAGGTCACTGTAGCAACACGAAAGAACTCTGTGGACCAAAAATCAACTCGAAAAGAGAGGTTATTCCTGGATTCGTTTCCAGAGGAATACCACCTTACCACAAGCACCTCAAGAGGAGGCTTCTCTCAGCTCTAGGTATGTGAGAGGGACCCTGAGTTTGCGGCCTCAAGTGGAATGGACACCGCGATGCCCTGACTCGACATAAGGCCGGATATCCCTGCAGTGACTTCAATGCAGGCTCGTCTTGCATCTCCCAGGACGAAAGGATGTCTGAATCCCCTGTGGAAAGCACAGAGAAAGACTTAGTTCCCCACCTCATCGCGACCGATAGCCTCACATCCTTTGAAAACTCCAGATGTACGCGAAGATCAGTGCCTCCAAAGGAGACGATGCCTGACTCCTCATGAAACTTGATAGGAGTCCCAGGATTCCTGTGGCACTTGGAAAGGGACCCTTGGTCTCCCGCCTCAGCTGGAGAGGCGTCCCAATTGCCCTGCCAAGCCTCGAGGAGAATCCAGAGTTGTCCCTCGCAACTAGGCAGGAGTCCTGACGTCGCTGAAGAAACACGTGGGTGGAAGGGCCATCCCCGTCGTAACTCGAGAATATACCCCAGGTTCCCGCCGCAACTCGAGAAAAACCATGAGACTTCCCCCTCGCCGCGAGATGAGGCCCGATTCCCCTGCACTGCGTGCAGAGCAATTCCGTGTTGCACATCACACATGAAAGGAGCCTTGATTTCCTTGATGGCACTCCAGAGAAACCCCAAGAACACTGTTTCAAGGCTAGAGGGATCCTGAGGTCACTGTAGCAACACGAAAGAGCTCCGTGGGCCAAAAGTCAACTCGAGATGAGAGGTTAGTCCCTGGCTTCGACTCCTGAGGAATACCACCTTACCACAAGCACCTCAAGAGGAGGCTTCTCTCAGCTCTAGGTATGTGAGAGGGACCCTGAGTTTGCGGCCTCAAGTGGAATGGACACCGCGATGCCCTGACGCGAATTAAGGCTGGATATCCCTGCAGTGACTTGAATGCAGGCTCGTCTTGCATCTCCCAAGATGAAAGGATGTCTGAATCCCCTGTGGAGACCACAGAGAAACACCTAGTTCCCCACCTCATCGCGACCGGAGGCCTCACATCCTTTGAAAACTCCAGAGGTATGCGGACATCAGTGCCTCCAAAGGAGACGATGCCTGACTCCTCGTGAAACTTGATAGGAGACCCAGGATTCCTGTGGCACGTGGAAAGGGACCTTTGGTCTCCCGTCTCAGCTGGAGAGGCGTCCCAATTGCCCTGCAAAGCCTCGAGGAGAATCCCGAGTTGTCCCTCGCAACTAGGCAGGAGTCCTGACATGGCTGAACACACACGTGTGTGGAAGGGCCATCCCCGTCGTAACTCGAGAATATACCCCAGGTTCCCGCCGCAACTCGAGAAAAACCATGAGACTTCCCCCTCGCCGCGAGATGAGGCCCGATTCCCCTGCACTGCGTGCAGAGCAATTCCGTGTTGCACATCACACATGAAAGGAGCCTTGATTTCCTTGATGGCACTCCAGAGAAACCCCAAGAAGACTGTTTCAAGGCTAGAGGGATCCTGAGGTCACTGTAGCAACACGAAAGAGCTCCGTGGACCAAGAATCAACACGAGATGAGAGGTTAGTCCCTGGCTTCGACTCCTGAGGAATACCACCTTACCACAAGCACCTCAAGAGGAGGCTTCTCTCAGCTCTAGGTATGTGAGA
Source organism: Cervus elaphus (assembly GCF_910594005.1). Lineage (NCBI taxonomy): Eukaryota > Metazoa > Chordata > Mammalia > Artiodactyla > Cervidae > Cervus > Cervus elaphus. The sequence continues at coordinate 402,827 of NW_025316722.1, read as the reverse complement.
GGGATCCTGAGTTTGCGGCCTCAAGTGGAATGGACACCGCGATGCCCTGACTCGAAATAAGGCCGGATATCCCTGCAGTGACTTCAATGCAGGCTCGTCTTGCATCTCCCAAGAAGAAAGGATGTCTGAATCCCCTGTGGAGACCACAGAGAAACACCTAGTTCCCCACCTCATCGCGACCGGAGGCCTCACATTCTTTGAAAACTCCAGAGGTACGCGGAGATCAGTGCCTCCAAAGGAGACGATGCCTGACTCCTCGTGAAACTTGATAGGAGTCCCAGGATTCTTGTGGCACGTGGAAAGGGACCCTTGGTCTCCCGCCTCAGCTGGAGAGGCGTTCCAATTGCCCTGTAAAGCCTCGAGGAGAATCCCGAGTTGTCCCTCGCAACTAGGCAGGAGTCCTGACGTCGCTGAAGAAACACGTGGGTGGAAGGGCCATCCCCGTCGTAACTCGAGAATATACCCCAGGTTCCCGCCGCAACTCGAGAAAAACCATGAGACTTCCCCCTCGATGCGAGATGAGGTCCGATTCCCCTGTACTGCGTGCAGAGCAATTCCGTCTTGCACATCACACATGAAAGGAGCCTTGATTTCCTTGATGGCACTCCAGAGAAACCCCAAGAACACTGTTTCAAGGATAGAGGGATCCTGAGGTCACTGTAGCAACATGAAAGAACTCTGTGGACCAAAAATCAACTCGAAAAGAGAGGTTAGTCCCTGGATTCGTGTCCAGAGGAATACCACCTTACCACAAGCACCTCAAGAGGAGGCTTCTCTCAGCTCTAGGTATGTGAGAGGGACCCTGAGTTTGCGGCCTCAAGTGGAATGGACACCGCGATGCCCTGACTCGACATAAGGCCGGATATCCCTGTAGTGACTTCAATGCAGGCTCGTCTTGCATCTCCCAGGACGAAAGGATGTCTGAATCCCCTGTGGAAAGCACAGAGAAAGACTTAGTTCCCCACCTCATCGCGACCGATAGCCTCACATCCTTTGAAAACTCCAGATGTACGCGAACATCAGTGCCTCCAAAGGAGACGATGCCTGACTCCTCGTGAAACTTGATAGGAGTCCCAGGATTCCTGTGGCACTTGGAAAGGGACCCTTGGTCTCCCGCCTCAGCTGGAGAGGCGTCCCAATTGCCCTGCCAAGCCTCGAGGAGAATCCAGAGTTGTCCCTCGCAACTAGGCAGGAGTCCTGACGTCGCTGAAGAAACACGTGGGTGGAAGGGCCATCCCCGTCGTAACTCGAGAATATACCCCAGGTTCCCACCGCAACTCGAGAAAAACCATGAGACTTCCCCCTCGCCGCGAGATGAGGCCCGATTCCCCTGTACTGCGTGCAGAGCAATTCCGTCTTGCACATCACACATGAAAGGAGCCTTGATTTCCTTGATGGCACTCCAGAGAAACCCCAAGAACACTGTTTCAAGGCTAGAGGGATCCTGAGGTCACTGTAGCAACACGAAAGAGCTCCGTGGACCAAAAATCAACTCGAGATGAGAGGTTAGTCCCTGGCTTCGACTCCAGAGGAATACCACCTTACCACAATCACCTCAAGAGGAGGCTTCTCTCAGCTCTAGGTATGTGAGAGGGACCCTGAGTTTGCGGCCTCAAGTGGAATGGACACCGCGATGCCCTGACTCGAAATAAGGCCGGATATTCCTGCAGTGACTGGAATGCAGGCTCGTCTTGCATCTCCCAAGACGAAAGGATGTCTGAATCCCCTGTGGAGACCACAGAGAAAGACCTAGTTCCCCACCTCATCGCGACCGGAGGCCTCACATCCTTTGAAAACTCCAGAGGTACGCGGAGATCAGTGCCTCCAAAGGAGACGATGCCTGACTCCTCGTGAAACTTGATAGGAGTCCCAGGATTCTTGTGGCACGTGGAAAGGGACCCTTGGTCTCCCGCCTCAGCTGGAGAGGCGTTCCAATTGCCCTGCCAAGCCTCGAGGAGAATCCCGAGTTGTCCCTCGCAACTAGGCAGGAGTCCTGACGTGGCTGAACAAACACGTGGGTGGAAGGGCCATCCCCGTCGTAACTCGAGAATATACCCCAGATTCCCGCCGCAACTCGAGAAAAACCATGAGACTTCCCCCTCGATGCGAGATGAGGCCCGATTCCCCTGTACTGCGTGCAGAGCAATTCCGTCTTGCACATCACACATGAAAGGAGCCTTGATTTCCTTGATGGCACTCCAGAGAAACCCCAAGAACACTGTTTCAAGGATAGAGGGATCCTGAGGTCACTGTAGCAACACGAAAGAACTCTGTGGACCAAAAATCAACTCGAAAAGAGAGGTTAGTCCCTGGATTCGTCTCCAGAGGAATACCACCTTACCACAAGCACCTCAAGAGGAGGCTTCTCTCAGCTCTAGGTATGTGAGAGGGACCCTGAGTTTGCGGCCTCAAGTGGAATGGACACCGCGATGCCCTGACTCGAAATAAGGCCGGATATCCCTGCAGTGACTTCAATGCAGGCTCGTCTTGCATCTCCCAGGACGAAAGGATGTCTGAATCCCCTGTGGAAAGCACAGAGAAAGACTTAGTTCCCCACCTCATCGCGACCGATAGCCTCACATCCTTTGAAAACTCCAGAGGTACGCGGAGATCAGTGCCTCCAAAGGAGACGATGCCTGACTCCTCGTGAAACTTGATAGGAGTCCCAGGATTCCTGTGGCACTTGGAAAGGGACACTTGGTCTCCCGCCTCAGCTGGAGAGGCGTCCCAATTGCCCTGCTAAGCCTCGAGGAGAATCCAGAGTTGTCCCTCGCAACTAGGCAGGAGTCCTGACGTCGCTGAAGAAACACGTGGGTGGAAGGGCCATCCCCGTCGTAACTCGAGAATATACCCCAGGTTCCCGCCGCAACTCGAGAAAAACCATGAGACTTCCCCCTCGCCGCGAGATGAGGCCCGATTCCCCTGCACTGCGTGTAGAGCAATTCTGTGTTGCACATCACACATGAAAAGAGCCTTGATTTCCTTCATGGCACTCCAGAGAAACCCCAAGAACACTGTTTCAAGGCTAGAGGGATCCTGAGGTCACTGTAGCAACACGAAAGAGCTCCGTGGACCAAGAATCAACACGAGATGAGAGGTTAGTCCCTGGCTTCGACTCCTGAGGAATACCACCTTACCACAAGCACCTCAAGAGGAGGCTTCTCTCAGCTCTAGGTATGTGAGAGGGATCCTGAGTTTGCGGCCTCAAGTGGAATGGACACCGCGATGCCCTGACGCGAAATAAGGCTGGATATCCCTGCAGTGACTTGAATGCAGGCTCGTCTTGCATCTCCCATGATGAAAGGATGTCTGAATCCCCTGTGGAGACCACAGAGAAAGACCTAGTTCCCCACCTCATCGCGACCGGAGGCCTCACATCCTTTGAAAACTCCAGAGGTACGCGGAGATCAGTGCCTCCAAAGGAGACGATGCCTGACTCCTCGTGAAACTTGATAGGAGTCCCAGGATTCCTGTGGCACGTGGAAAGGGACACTTAGTCTCCCGCCTCAGCTGGAGAGGCGTCCCAATTGCCTTGCCAAGCCTCGAGGAGAATCCAGAGTTGTGTCTTGCAACTAGGCAAGAGTCCTGACGTGGCTGAACAAACACGGGTGTGCAAGGGCCATCCCCGTCTTAACTCGAGAATATACCCCAGGTTCCCGCCGCAACTCGAGAAAAACCATGAGACTTGCCCCTCGACGCGAGATGAGGCCCGATTCCCGTGCACTGCGTGCAGAGCAATTCTGTGTTGCACATCACACATGAAAGGAGCCTTGATTTCCTTCATGGCACTCCAGAGAAACCCCAAGAACACTGTTTCAAGGATAGAGGGATCCTGAGGTCACTGTAGCAACAAGAAAGAGCTCCGTGGACCAAAAATCAACTCGAGATGAGAGGTTAGTCCCTGGCTTCGACTCCTGAGGAATACCACCTTACCACAAGCACCTCAAGAGGAGGCTTCTCTCAGCTCTAGGTATGTGAGAGGGACCCTGAGTTTGCGGCCTCAAGTGGAATGGACACCGCGATGCCCTGACTCGAAATAAGGCCGGATATCCCTGCAGTGACTTCAATGCAGGCTCGTCTTGCATCTCCCAAGACGAAAGGGTGTCTGAATCCCCTGTGGAGACCACAGAGAAAGACCTAGTTCCCCACCTCATCGCGACAGGAGGCCTCAAATCCTTTGAAAACTCCAGAGGTATGCGGAGATCAGTGCCTCCAAAGGAGACGATGCCTGACTCCTCGTGAAACTTGATAGGAGACCCAGGATTCCTGTGGCACGTGGAAAGGGACCTTTGGTCTCCCGTCTCAGCTGGAGAGGCGTCCCAATTGCCCTGCAAAGCCTCGAGGAGAATCCCGAGTTGTCCCTCGCAACTAGGCAGGAGTCCTGACATGGCTGAACACACACGTGTGTGGAAGGGCCATCCCCGTCGTAACTCGAGAATATACCCCAGGTTCCCGCCGCAACTCGAGAAAAACCATGAGACTTCCCCCTCGCCGCGAGATGAGGCCCGATTCCCCTGCACTGCGTGCAGAGCAATTCCGTGTTGCACATCACACATGAAAGGAGCCTTGATTTCCTTGATGGTACTCCAGAGAAACCCCAAGAAGACTGTTTCAAGGCTAGAGGGATCCTGAGGTCACTGTAGCAACACGAAAGAGCTCCGTGGACCAAGAATCAACACGAGATGAGAGGTTAGTCCCTGGCTTCGACTCCTGAGGAATACCACCTTACCACAAGCACCTCAAGAGGAGGCTTCTCTCAGCTCTAGGTATGTGAGAGGGATCCTGAGTTTGCGGCCTCAAGTGGAATGGACACCGCGATGCCCTGACTCGAAATAAGGCCGGATATCCCTGCAGTGACTTGAATGCAGGCTCGTCTTGCATCTCCCAAGAAGAAAGGATGTCTGAATCCCCTGTGGAGACCACAGAGAAACACCTAGTTCCCCACCTCATCGCGACCGGAGGCCTCACATTCTTTGAAAACTCCAGAGGTACGCGGAGATCAGTGCCTCCAAAGGAGACGATGCCTGACTCCTCGTGAAACTTGATAGGAGTCCCAGGATTCTTGTGGCACGTGGAAAGGGACACTTGGTCTCCCGCCTCAGCTGGAGAGGCGTTCCAATTGCCCTGCCAAGCCTCGAGGAGAATCCCGAGTTGTCCCTCGCAACTAGGCAGGAGTCCTGACGTGGCTGAACAAACACGTGGGTGGAAGGGCCATCCCCGTCGTAACTCGAGAACATACCCCAGGTTCCCGCCGCAACTCGAGAAAAACCATGAGACTTCCCCCTCGATGCGAGATGAGGTCCGATTCCCCTGTACTGCGTGCAGAGCAATTCCGTCTTGCACATCACACATGAAAGGAGCCTTGATTTCCTTGATGGCACTCCAGAGAAACCCCAAGAACATTGTTTCAAGGATAGAGGGATCCTGAGGTCACTGTAGCAACACGAAAGAGCTCCGTGGACCAAAAATCAACTCGAAAAGAGAGGTTAGTCCCTGGCTTCGACTCCAGAGGAATACCACCTTACCACAAGCACCTCAAGAGGAGGCTTCTCTCAGCTCTAGGTATGTGAGAGGGACCCTGAGTTTGCGGCCTCAAGTGGAATGGACACCGCGATGCCCTGACTCGAAATAAGGCCGGATATCCCTGCAGTGACTGGAATGCAGGCTCGTCTTGCATCTCCCAAGACGAAAGGGTGTCTGAATCCCCTGTGGAGACCACAGAGAAAGACCTAGTTCCCCACCTCATCGCGACAGGAGGCCTCAAATCCTTTGAAAACTCCATAGGTATGCGGAGATCAGTGCCTCCAAAGGAGACGATACCTGACTCCTCGTGAAACTTGATAGGAGACCCAGGATTCCTGTGGCACGTGGAAAGGGACCCTTGGTCTCCCGTCTCAGCTGGAGAGGCGTTCCAATTGCCCTGCAAAGCCTCGAGGAGAATCCCGAGTTGTCCCTCGCAACTAGGCAGGAGTCCTGACGTCGCTGAAGAAACACGTGGGTGGAAGGGCCATCCCCGTCGTAACTCGAGAATATACCCCAGGTTCCCGCCGCAACTCGAGAAAAACCATGAGACTTCCCCCTCGCCGCGAGAGGAGGCCCGATTCCCCTGCACTGCGTGCAGAGCAATTCCGTGTTGCACATCACACATGAAAGGAGCCTTGATTTCCTTGATGGCACTCCAGAGAAACCCCAAGAACACTGTTTCAAGGCTAGAGGGATCCTGAAGTCACTGTAGCAACACGAAAGAGCTCCGTGGACCAAGAATCAACACGAGATGAGAGGTTAGTCCCTGGATTCGACTCCTGAGGAATACCACCTTACCACAAGCACCTCAAGAGGAGGCTTCTCTCAGCTCTAGGTATGTGAGAGCGATCCTGAGTTTGCGGCCTCAAGTGGAATGGACACCGCGATGCCCTGACTCGAAATAAGGCCGGATATCCCTGCAGTGACTTGAATGCAGGCTCGTCTTGCATCTCCCAAGAAGAAAGGATGTCTGAATCCCCTGTGGAGACCACAGAGAAACACCTAGTTCCCCACCTCATCGCGACCGGAGGCCTCACATTCTTTGAAAACTCCAGAGGTACGCGGAGGTCAGTGCCTCCAAAGGAGACGATGCCTGACTCTTCGTGAATCTTGATAGGAGTCCCAGGATTCTTGTGGCACGTGGATAGGGACCCTTGGTCTTCCGCCTCAGCTGGAGAGGCGTTCCAATTGCCCTGCCAAGCCTCGAGGAGAATCCCGAGTTGTCCCTCGCAACTAGGCAGGAGTCCTGACGTGGCTGAACAAACACGTGGGTGGAAGGGCCATCCCCGTCGTAACTCGAGAATATACCCCAGGTTCCCGCCGCAACTCGAGAAAAACCATGAGACTTCCCCCTCGGTGCGAGATGAGGCCCGATTCCCCTCTACTGCGTGCAGAGCAATTCCGTCTTGCACATCACACATGAAAGGAGCCTTGATTTCCTCGATGGCACTCCAGAGAAACCCCAAGAACACTGTTTCAAGGATAGAGGGATCCTGAGGTCACTGTAGCAACACGAAAGAACTCTGTGGACCAAAAATCAACTCGAAAAGAGAGGTTAGTCCCTGGATTCGTCTCCAGAGGAATACCACCTTACCACAAGCACCTCAAGAGGAGGCTTCTCTCAGCTCTAGGTATGTGAGAGGGACCCTGAGTTTGCGGCCTCAAGTGGAAAGGACACCACGATGCCCTGACTCGAAATAAGGCCGGATATCCCTGCAGTGACTTCAATGCAGGCTCGTCTTGCATCTCCCAGGACGAAAGGATGTCTGAATCCCCTGTGGAAAGCACAGAGAAAGACTTAGTTCCCCACCTCATCGCGACCGATAGCCTCACATCCTTTGAAACTCCAGAGGTACGCGGAGATCAGTGCCTCCAAAGGAGACGATGCCTGACTCCTCGTGAAACTTGATAGGAGTCCCAGGATTCCTGTGGCACTTGGAAAGGGACACTTGGTCTCCCGCCTCAGCTGGAGAGGCGTCCCAATTGCCCTGCCAAGCCTCGAGGAGAATCCAGAGTTGTCCCTCGCAACTAGGCAGGAGTCCTGACGTCGCTGAAGAAACACGTGGGTGGAAGGGCCATCCCCGTCGTAACTCGAGAATATACCCCAGCTTCCCGCCGCAACTCGAGAAAAACCATGAGACTTCCCCCTCGCCGCGAGATGAGGCCCGATTCCCCTGCACTGCGTGCAGAGCAATTCCGTGTTGCACATCACACATGAAAGGAGCCTTGATTTCCTTGATGGCACTCCAGAGAAACCCCAAGAACACTGTTTCAAGGCTAGAGGCATCCTGAGGTCACTGTTGCAACACGAAAGAGCTCCGTGGGCCAAAAATCAACTCGAGATGAGAGGTTAGTCCCTGCCTTCGACTCCAGAGGAATACCACCTTACCACAAGCACCTCAAGAGGAGGCTTCTCTCAGCTCTAGGTATGTGAGAGGGACCCTGAGTTTGCGGCCTCAAGTGGAATGGACACCGCGATGCCCTGACTCGAAATAAGGCCGGATATCCCTGCAGTGACTGGAATGCAGGCTCGTCTTGCATGTCCCAAGACGAAAGGGTGTCTGAATCCCCTGTGGAGACCACAGAGAAAGACCTAGTTCCCCACCTCATCGCGACAGGAGGCCTCAAATCCTTTGAAAACTCCAGAGGTATGCGGAGATCAGTGCCTCCAAAGGAGACGATGCCTGACTCCTCGTGAAACTTGATAGGAGTCCCAGGATTCCTGTGGCACGTGGAAAGGGACCCTTGGTCTCCCGTCTCAGCTGGAGAGGCGTCCCAATTGCCCTGCCAAGCCTCGAGGAGAATCCCGAGTTGTCCCTCGCAACTAGGCAGGAGTCCTGACATGGCTGAACACACACGTGTGTGGAAGGGCCATCCCCGTCGTAACTCGAGAATATACCCCAGGTTCCCGCCGCAACTCGAGAAAAACGATGAGACTTCCCCCTCGCCGCGAGATGAGGCCCGATTCCCCTGCACTGCGTGCAGAGCAATTCCGTGTTGCACATCACACATGAAAGGAGCCTTGATTTCCTTGATGGCACTCCAGAGAAACCCCAAGAACACTGTTTCAAGGCTAGAGGGTTCCTGAGGTCACTGTAGGAACAAGAAAGAGCTCAGTGGACCAAGAATCAACACGAGATGAGAGGTTAGTCCCTGGCTTCGACTCCTGAGGAATACCACCTTACCACAAGCACCTCAAGAGGAGGCTTCTCTCAGCTCTAGGTATGTGAGAGGGATCCTGAGTTTGTGGCCTCAAGTGGAATGGACACCGCGATGCCCTGACTCGAAATAAGGCCGGATATCCCTGCGGTGACTGGAATGCAGGCTCGTCTTGCATCTCCCAAGAAGAAAGGATGTCTGAATCCCCTGTGGAGACCACAGAGAAACACCTAGTTCCCCACCTCATCGCGACCGGAGGCCTCACATCCTTTGAAAACTCCAGAGGTACGCGGAGATCAGTGCCTCCAAAGGAGACGATGCCTGACTCCTCGTGAAACTTGATAGGAGTCCCAGGATTCTTGTGGCACGTGGAAAGGGACACTTGGTCTCCCGCCTCAGCTGGAGAGGCGTTCCAATTGCCCTGCCAAGCCTCGAGGAGAATCCCGAGTTGTCCCTCGCAACTAGGCAGGAGTCCTGACGTGGCTGAACAAACACGTGGGTGGAAGGGCCATCCCCGTCGTAACTCGAGAACATACCCCAGGTTCCCGCCGCAACTCGAGAAAAACCATGAGACTTCCCCCTCGATGCGAGATGAGGTCCGATTCCCCTGTACTGCGTGCAGAGCAATTCCGTCTTGCACATCACACATGAAAGGAGCCTTGATTTCCTTGATGGCACTCCAGAGAAACCCCAAGAACACTGTTTCAAGGATAGAGGGATCCTGAGGTCACTGTAGCAACACGAAAGAGCTCCGTGGACCAAAAATCAACTCGAAAAGAGAGGTTAGTCCCTGGCTTCGACTCCAGAGGAATACCACCTTACCACAAGCACCTCAAGAGGAGGCTTCTCTCAGCTCTAGGTATGTGAGAGGGACCCTGAGTTTGCGGCCTCCAGTGGAATGGACACCGCGATGCCCTGACTCGAAATAAGGCCGGATATCCCTGCAGTGACTGGAATGCAGGCTCGTCTTGCATCTCCCAAGACGAAAGGGTGTCTGAATCCCCTGTGGAGACCACAGAGAAAGACCTAGTTCCCCACCTCATCGCGACAGGAGGCCTCAAATCCTTTGAAAACTCCATAGGTATGCGGAGATCAGTGCCTCCAAAGGAGACGATACCTGACTCCTCGTGAAACTTGATAGGAGACCCAGGATTCCTGTGGCACGTGGAAAGGGACCCTTGGTCTCCCGTCTCAGCTGGAGAGGCGTTCCAATTGCCCTGCAAAGCCTCGAGGAGAATCCCGAGTTGTCCCTCGCAACTAGGCAGGAGTCCTGACGTCGCTGAAGAAACACGTGGGTGGAAGGGCCATCCCCGTCGTAACTCGAGAATATACCCCAGGTTCCCGCCGCAACTCGAGAAAAACCATGAGACTTCCCCCTCGCCGCGAGAGGAGGCCCGATTCCCCTGCACTGCGTGCAGAGCAATTTCGTGTTGCACATCACACATGAAAGGAGCCTTGATTTCCTTGATGGCACTCCAGAGAAACCCCAAGAACACTGTTTCAAGGCTAGAGGGATCCTGAAGTCACTGTAGCAACACGAAAGAGCTCCGTGGACCAAGAATCAACACGAGATGAGAGGTTAGTCCCTGGATTCGACTCCTGAGGAATACCACCTTACCACAAGCACCTCAAGAGGAGGCTTCTCTCAGCTCTAGGTATGTGAGAGGGATCCTGAGTTTGCGGCCTCAAGTGGAATGGACACCGCGATGCCCTGACTCGAAATAAGGCCGGATATCCCTGCAGTGACTTGAATGCAGGCTCGTCTTGCATCTCCCAAGAAGAAAGGATGTCTGAATCCCCTGTGGAGACCACAGAGAAACACCTAGTTCCCCACCTCATCGCGACCGGAGGCCTCACATTCTTTGAAAACTCCAGAGGTACGCGGAGGTCAGTGCCTCCAAAGGAGACGATGCCTGACTCCTCGTGAATCTTGATAGGAGTCCCAGGATTCTTGTGGCACGTGGATAGGGACCCTTGGTCTTCCGCCTCAGCTGGAGAGGCGTTCCAATTGCCCTGCCAAGCCTCGAGGAGAATCCAGAGTTGTCCCTCGCAACTAGGCAGGAGTCCTGACGTGGCTGAACAAACACGTGGGTGGAAGGGCCATCCCCGTCGTAACTCGAGAATATACCCCAGGTTCCCGCCGCAACTCGAGAAAAACCATGAGACTTCCCCCTCGGTGCGAGATGAGGCCCGATTCCCCTCTACTGCGTGCAGAGCAATTCCGTCTTGCACATCACACATGAAAGGAGCCTTGATTTCCTCGATGGCACTCCAGAGAAACCCCAAGAACACTGTTTCAAGGATAGAGGGATCCTGAGGTCACTGTAGCAACACGAAAGAACTCTGTGGACCAAAAATCAACTCGAAAAGAGAGGTTAGTCCCTGGATTCGTCTCCAGAGGAATACCACCTTACCACAAGCACCTCAAGAGGAGGCTTCTCTCAGCTCTAGGTATGTGAGAGGGACCCTGAGTTTGCGGCCTCAAGTGGAAAGGACACCACGATGCCCTGACTCGAAATAAGGCCGGATATCCCTGCAGTGACTTCAATGCAGGCTCGTCTTGCATCTCCCAGGACGAAAGGATGTCTGAATCCCCTGTGGAAAGCACAGAGAAAGACTTAGTTCCCCACCTCATCGCGACCGATAGCCTCACATCCTTTGAAAACTCCAGAGGTACGCGGAGATCAGTGCCTCCAAAGGAGACGATGCCTGACTCCTCGTGAAACTTGATAGGAGTCCCAGGATTCCTGTGGCACTTGGAAAGGGACACTTGGTCTCCCGCCTCAGCTGGAGAGGCGTCCCAATTGCCCTGCCAAGCCTCGAGGAGAATCCAGAGTTGTCCCTCGCAACTAGGCAGGAGTCCTGACGTCGCTGAAGAAACACGTGGGTGGAAGGGCCATCCCCGTCGTAACTCGAGAATATACCCCAGCTTCCCGCCGCAACTCGAGAAAAACCATGAGACTTCCCCCTCGCCGCGAGATGAGGCCCGATTCCCCTGCACTGCGTGCAGAGCAATTCCGTGTTGCACATCACACATGAAAGGAGCCTTGATTTCCTTGATGGCACTCCAGAGAAACCCCAAGAACACTGTTTGAAGGCTAGAGGCATCCTGAGGTCACTGTTGCAACACGAAAGAGCTCCGTGGGCCAAAAATCAACTCGAGATGAGAGGTTAGTCCCTGGCTTCGACTCCAGAGGAATACCACCTTACCACAAGCACCTCAAGAGGAGGCTTCTCTCAGCTCTAGGTATGTGAGAGGGACCCTGAGTTTGCGGCCTCAAGTGGAATGGACACCGCGATGCCCTGACTCGAAATAAGGCCGGATATCCCTGCAGTGACTGGAATGCAGGCTCGTCTTGCATGTCCCAAGACGAAAGGGTGTCTGAATCCCCTGTGGAGACCACAGAGAAAGACCTAGTTCCCCACCTCATCGCGACAGGAGGCCTCAAATCCTTTGAAAACTCCAGAGGTATGCGGAGATCAGTGCCTCCAAAGGAGACGATGCCTGACTCCTCGTGAAACTTGATAGGAGTCCCAGGATTCCTGTGGCACGTGGAAAGGGACCCTTGGTCTCCCGTCTCAGCTGGAGAGGCGTCCCAATTGCCCTGCCAAGCCTCGAGGAGAATCCCGAGTTGTCCCTCGCAACTAGGCAGGAGTCCTGACATGGCTGAACACACACGTGTGTGGAAGGGCCATCCCCGTCGTAACTCGAGAATATACCCCAGGTTCCCGCCGCAACTCGAGAAAAACGATGAGACTTCCCCCTCGCCGCGAGATGAGGCCCGATTCCCCTGCACTGCGTGCAGAGCAATTCCGTGTTGCACATCACACATGAAAGGAGCCTTGATTTCCTTGATGGCACTCCAGAGAAACCCCAAGAACACTGTTTCAAGGCTAGAGGGTTCCTGAGGTCACTGTAGGAACAAGAAAGAGCTCAGTGGACCAAGAATCAACACGAGATGAGAGGTTAGTCCCTGGCTTCGACTCCTGAGGAATACCACCTTACCACAAGCACCTCAAGAGGAGGCTTCTCTCAGCTCTAGGTATGTGAGAGGGATCCTGAGTTTGTGGCCTCAAGTGGAATGGACACCGCGATGCCCTGACTCGAAATAAGGCCGGATATCCCTGCGGTGACTGGAATGCAGGCTCGTCTTGCATCTCCCAAGAAGAAAGGATGTCTGAATCCCCTGTGGAGACAACAGAGAAACACCTAGTTCCCCACCTCATCGCGACCGGAGGCCTCACATCCTTTGAAAACTCCAGAGGTACGCGGAGATCAGTGCCTCCAAAGGAGACAATGCCTGACTCCTCGTGAAACTTGATAGGAGTCCCAGGATTCTTGTGGCACTTGGAAAGGGACCCTTGGTCTCCCGCCTCAGCTGGAGAGGCGTTCCAATTGCCCTGCCAAGCCTCGAGGAGATTCCCGAGTTGTCCCTCGCAACTAGGCAGGAGTACTGACGTGGCTGAACAAACACGTGGGTGGAAGGGCCATCCCCGTCGTAACTGGAGAATATACCCCAGGTTCCCGCCGCAACTCGAGAAAAACCATGAGACTTCCCCCTCGATGTGAGATGAGGCCCGATTCCCCTGTACTGCATGCAGAGCAATTCCGTCTTGCACATCACACATGAAAGGAGCCTTGATTTCCTTGATGGCACTTCAGAGAAACCCCAAGAACACTGTTTCAAGGCTAGAGGGATCCTGAGGTCACTGTAGCAACACGAAAGAACTCTGTGGACCAAAAATCAACTCGAAAAGAGAGGTTAGTCCCTGGATTCGTCTCCAGAGGAATACCACCTTACCACAAGCACCTCGAGAGGAGGCTTCTCTCAGCTCTAGGTATGTGAGAGGGACCCTGAGTTTGCGGCCTCAAGTGGAATGGACACCGCGATGCCCTGACTCGAAATAAGGCCGGATATCCCTGCAGTGACTTCAATGCAGGCTCGTCTTGCATCTCCCAGGACGAAAGGATGTCTGAATCCCCTGTGGAAAGCACAGAGAAAGACTTAGTTCCCCACCTCATCGCGACCGATAGCCTCACATCCTTTGAAAACTCCAGAGGTACGCGGAGATCAGTGCCTCCAAAGGAGACGATGCCTGACTCCTCGTGAAACTTGATAGGAGACCCAGGATTCCTGTGACACGTGGAAAGGGACCCTTGGTCTCCCGTCTCAGCTGGAGAGGCGTCCCAATTGCCCTGCAAAGCCTCGAGGAGAATCCCTAGTTGTTCCTCGCAACTAGGCAGGAGTCCTGACATGGCTGAACACACACGTGTGTGGAAGGGCCATCCCCGTCGTAACTCGAGAATATACCCCAGGTTCCCGCCGCAACTCGAGAAAAACGATGAGACTTCCCCCTCGCCGCGAGATGAGGCCCGATTCCCCTGCACTGCGTGCAGAGCAATTCCGTGTTGCACATCACACATGAAAGGAGCCTTGATTTCCTTGATGGCACTCCAGAGAAACCCCAAGAACACTGTTTCAAGGCTAGAGGGATCCTGAGGTCACTGTAGCAACACGAAAGAGCTCCGTGGACCAAGAATCAACACGAGATGAGAGGTTAGTCCCTGGCTTCGACTCCTGAGGAATACCACCTTACCACAAGCACCTCAAGAGGAGGCTTCTCTCAGCTCTAGGTATTTGAGAGGGATCCTGAGTTTGCGGCCTCAAGTGGAATGGACACCGCGATGCCCTGACTCGAAATAAGGCCGGATATCCCTGCAGTGACTTGAATGCAGGCTCGTCTTGCATCTCCCAAGAAGAAAGGATGTCTGAATCCCCTGTGGAGACCACAGAGAAAGACCTAGTTCCCCACCTCATCGCGACCGGAGGCCTCACATCCTTTGAAAACTCCAGAGGTACGCGGAGATCAGTGCCTCCAAAGGAGACGATGCCTGACTCCTCGTGAAACTTGGTAGGAGTCCCAGGATTCCTGTGGCACGTGGAAAGGGACCCTTGGTCTCCCGCCTCAGCTGGAGAGGCGTCCCTATTGCCTTGCCAAGCCTCGAGGAGAATCCCGAGTTGTGTCTCGCAACTAGGCAAGAGTCCTGACGTGGCTGAACAAACACGTGTGTGGAAGGGCCATCCCCGTCGTAACTCGAGAATATACCCCAGGTTCCCGCTGCAACTCGAGAAAAACCATGAGACTTCCCCCTCGCCGCGAGATGAGGCCCGATTCCCCTGCACTGCGTGCAGAGCAATTCTGTGTTGCACATCACACATGAAAGGAGCCTTGATTTCCTTCATGGCACTCCAGAGAAACCCCAAGAACACTGTTTCAAGGATAGAGGGATCCTGAGGTCACTGTAGCAACACGAAAGAGCTCCGTGGACCAAAAATCAACTCGAGATGAGAGGTTAGTCCCTGGCTTCGACTCGAGAGGAAACCACCTTACCACAAGCACCTCAAGAGGAGGCTTCTCTCAGCTCTAGGTATGTGAGAGGGACCCTGAGTTTGCGGCCTCAAGTGGAATGGACACCGCGATGCCCTGACTCGAAATAAGGCCGGATATCCCTGCAGTGACTGGAATGCAGGCTCGTCTTGCATCTCCCAAGACGAAAGGGTGTCTGAATCCCCTGTGGAGACCACAGAGAAAGACCTAGTTCCCCACCTCATCGCGACAGGAGGCCTTAAATCCTTTGAAAACTCCAGAGGTATGCGGAGATCAGTGCCTCCAAAGGAGACGATACCTGACTCCTCGTGAAACTTGATAGGAGACCCAGGATTCCTGTGGCACGTGGAAAGGGACCCTTGGTCTCCCGTCTCAGCTGGAGAGGCGTCCCAATTGCCCTGCAAAGCCTCGAGGAGAATCCCGAGTTGTCCCTCGCAACTAGGCAGGAGTCCTGACATGGCTGAACACACACGTGTGTGGAAGGGCCATCCCCGTCGTAACTCGAGAATATACCCCAGGTTCCCGCCGCAACTCGAGAAAAACCATGAGACTTCCCCCTCGCCGCGAGATGAGGCCCGATTCCCCTGCACTGCGTGCAGAGCAATTCCGTGTTGCACATCACACATGAAAGGAGCCTTGATTTCCTTGATGGCACTCCAGAGAAACCCCAAGAACACTGTTTCAAGGCTAGAGGGATCCTGAGGTCACTGTAGCAACACGAAAGAGCTCCGTGGACCAAGAATCAACACGAGATGAGAGGTTAGTCCCTGGCTTCGACTCCTGAGGAATACCACCTTACCACAAGCACCTCAAGAGGAGGCTTCTCTCAGCTCTAGGTATGTGAGAGGGATCCCGAGTTTGCGGCCTCAAGTGGAATGGACACCGCGATGCCCTGACTCGAAATAAGGCCGGATATCCCTGCAGTGACTTGAATGCAGGCTCGTCTTGCATCTCCCAAGAAGAAAGGATGTCTGAATCCCCTGTGGAGACCACAGAGAAACACCTAGTTCCCCACCTCATCGCGACCGGAGGCCTCACATCCTTTGAAAACTCCAGAGGTACGCGGAGATCAGTGCCTCCAAAGGAGACGATGCCTGACTCCTCGTGAAACTTGATAGGAGTCCCAGGATTCCTGTGGCACGTGGAAAGGGATCCTTGGTCTCCCGCCTCAGCTGGAGAGGCGTCCCAATTGCCTTGCCAAGCCTGGAGGAGAATCCCGAGTTGTGTCTCGCAACTAGGCAAGAGTCCTGACGTGGCTGAACAAACACGTGTGTGGAAGGGCCATCCCCGTCGTAACTCGAGAATATACCCCAGGTTCCCGCCGCAACTCGAGAAAAACCATGA
The DNA here is from genome assembly GCF_910594005.1 of Cervus elaphus. Classification (NCBI taxonomy): domain Eukaryota; kingdom Metazoa; phylum Chordata; class Mammalia; order Artiodactyla; family Cervidae; genus Cervus; species Cervus elaphus. The sequence continues at coordinate 386,411 of NW_025316722.1, read as the reverse complement.
GACTTCCCCCTCGCCGCGAGATGAGGCCCGATTCCCCTGCACTGCGTGCAGAGCAATTCTGTGTTTCACATCACACATGAAAGGAGCCTTGATTTCCTTCATGGCACTCCAGAGAAACCCCAAGAACACTGTTTCAAGGCTAGAGGGATCCTGAGGTCACTGTAGCAACACGAAAGAGCTCCGTGGACCAAAAATCAACTCGAGATGAGAGGTTAGTCCCTGGCTTCGACTCCAGAGGAATACCACTTTACCACAAGCACCTCAAGAGGAGGCTTCTCTCAGCTCTAGGTATGTGAGAGGGACCCTTAGTTTGCGGCCTCAAGTGGAATGGACACCGCGATGCCCTGACTCGAAATAAGGCCGGATATCCCTGCAGTGACTGGAATGCAGGCTCGTCTTGCATCTCCCAAGACGAACGGGTGTCTGAATCCCATGTGGAGACCACAGAGAAAGACCTAGTTCCCCACCTCATCGCGACAGGAGGCCTCACATCCTTTGAAAACTCCAGAGGTATGCGGAGATCAGTGCCTCCAAAGGAGACGATACCTGACTCCTCGTGAAACTTGATAGGAGACCCAGGATTCCTGTGGCACGTGGAAAGGGACCCTTGGTCTCCCGTCTCAGCTGGAGAGGCGTCCCAATTGCCCTGCAAAGCCTCGAGGAGAATCCCGAGTTGTCCCTCGCAACTAGGCAGGAGTCCTGACATGGCTGAACACACACGTGTGTGGAAGGGCCATCCCCGTCGTAAGTCGAGAATATACCCCAGGTTCCCGCCGCAACTCGAGAAAAACCATGAGACTTCCCCCTCGCCGCGAGAGGAGGCCCGATTCCCCTGCACTGCGTGCAGAGCAATTCCGTGTTGCACATCACACATGAAAGGAGCCTTGATTTCCTTGATGGCACTCCAGAGAAACCCCAAGAACACTGTTTCAAGGCTAGAGGGATCCTGAAGTCACTGTAGCAACACGAAAGAGCTCCGTGGACCAAGAATCAACACGAGATGAGAGGTTAGTCCCTGGATTCGACTCCTGAGGAATACCACCTTACCACAAGCACCTCAAGAGGAGGCTTCTCTCAACTCTAGGTATGTGAGAGGGATCCTGAGTTTGCGGCCTCAAGTGGAATGGACACCGCGATGCCATGACTCGAAATAAGGCCGGATATCCCTGCAGTGACTTGAATGCAGTCTCGTCTTGCATCTCCCAAGAAGAAAGGATGTCTGAATCCCCTGTGGAGACCACAGAGAAACACCTAGTTCCCCACCTCATCGTGACCGGAGGCCTCACATCCTTTGAAAACTCCAGAGGTACGCGGAGATCAGTGCCTCCAAAGGAGACGATGCCTGACTCCTCGTGAAACTTGATAGGAGTCCCAGGATTCTTGTGGCACGTGGAAAGGGACCCTTGGTCTCCCGCCTCAGCTGGAGAGGCGTCCCAATTGCCCTACCAAGCCTCGAGGAGAATCCAGAGTTGTCCCTCGCAACTAGGCAGGAGTCCTGACGTCGCTGAAGAAACACGTGGGTGGAAGGGCCATCCCCGTCGTAACTCGAGAATATACCCCAGCTTCCCGCCGCAACTCGAGAAAAACCATGAGACTTCCCCCTCGCCGCGAGATGAGGCCCGATTCCCCTGCACTGCGTGCAGAGCAATTCCGTGTTGCACATCACACATGAAAGGAGCCTTGATTTCCTTGATGGCACTCCAGAGAAACCCCAAGAACACTGTTTCAAGGCTAGAGGGATCCTGAGGTCACTGTAGCAACACGAAAGAGTTCCGTGGGCCAAAAATCAACTCGAGATGAGAGGTTAGTCCGTGGCTTCGACTCCAGAGGAATACCACCTTACCACAAGCACCTCAAGAGGAGGCTTCTCTCAGCTCTAGGTATGTGAGAGGGACCCTGAGTTTGCGGCCTCAAGTGGAATGGACACCGCGATGCCCTGACGCGAAATAAGGCTGGATATCCCTGCAGTGACTTGAATGCAGGCTCGTCTTGCATCTCCCAAGATGAAATGTTGTCTGAATCCCCTGTGGAGACCACAGAGAAAGACCTAGTTCCCCACCTCATCGCGACCGGAGGCCTCACATCCTTTGAAAACTCCAGAGGTACGTGGAGATCAGTGCCTCCAAAGGAGACGATGCCTGACTCCTCGTGAAACTTGATAGGAGTCCCAGGATTCCTGTGGCACGTGGAAAGGGACCCTTGGTCTCCCGCCTCAGCTGGAGAGGCGTCCCAATTGCCCTGCCAAGCCTCGAGGAGAATCCCGAGTTGTCCCTCGCAACTAGGCAGGAGTCCTGACGTGGCTGAACAAACACGTGTGTGGAAGGGCCATCCCCGTCGTAACTCGAGAATATACCCCAGGTTCCCGCCGCAACTCGAGAAAAACCATGAGACTTCCCCCTCGCCACGAGATGAGGCCCGATTCCCCTGCACTGCGTGCAGAGCAATTCCGTCTTGCACATCACACATGAAAGGAGCCTTGATTTCCTTGATGGCACTCCAGAGAAACCCCAAGAACACTGTTTCAAGGCTAGAGGGATCCTGAGGTCACTGTAGCAACACGAAAGAACTCCGTGGACCAAGAATCAACAAGAGATGAGAGGTTAGTCCCTGGCTTCGACTCCAGAGGTATACCACCTTACCACAAGCACCTCAAGAGGAGGCTTCTCTCAGCTCTAGGTATGTGAGAGGGACCCTGAGTTTGCGGCCTCAAGTGGAAAGGACACCGCGATGCCCTGACTCGAAATAAGGTCGGATATCCCTGCAGTGACTGGAATACAGGCTCGTCTTGCATGTCCCAAGACGAAAGGGTGTCTGAATCCCCTGTGGAGACCACAGAGAAAGACCTAGTTCCCCACCTCATCGCGACAGGAGGCCTCAAATCCCTTGAAAACTCCAGAGGTATGCGGAGATCAGTGCCTCCAAAGGAGACGATGCCTGACTCCTCGTGAAACTTGATAGGAGTCCCAGGATTCCTGTGGCACGTGGAAAGGGACCCTTGGTCTCCCGTCTCAGCTGGAGAGGCGTCCCAATTGCCCTGCCAAGCCTCGAGGAGAATCCCGAGTTGTCCCTCGCAACTAGGAAGGAGTCCTGACATGGCTGAACACACACGTGTGTGGAAGGGCCATCCCCGTCGTAACTCGAGAATATACCCCAGGTTCCCGCCGCAACTCGAGAAAAACCATGAGACTTTCCCCTCGATGCGAGATGAGGCCCGATACCCCTGTACTGCATGCAGAGCAATTCCGTCTTGCACATCACACATGAAAGGAGCCTTGATTTCCTTGATGGCACTCCAGAGAAACCCCAAGAACACTGTTTCAAAGATAGAGGGATCCTGAGGTCACTGTAGCAACACGAAAGAACTCTGTGGACCAAAAATCAACTCGAAAAGAGAGGTTAGTCCCTGGATTCGTCTCCAGAGGAATACCACCTTACCACAAGCACCTCAAGAGGAGGCTTCTCTCAGCTCTAGGTATGTGAGAGGGACCCTGAGTTTGCGGCCTCAAGTGGAATGGACACCGTGATGCCCTGACTCGAAATAAGGCCGGATATCCCTGCAGTGACTTCAATGCAGGCTCGTCTTGCATCTCCCAGGACGAAAGGATGTCTGAATCCCCTGTGGAAAGCACAGAGAAAGACCTAGTTCCCCACCTCATCGCGACTGATAGCCTCACATCCTTTGAAAACTCCAGAGGTACGCGGAGATCAGTGCCTCCAAAGGAGACGATGCCTGACTCCTCGTGAAACTTGATAGGAGACCCAGGATTCTTGTGGCACGTGGAAAGGGACCCTTGGTCTCCCGCCTCAGCTGGAGAGGCGTTCCAATTGCCCTGCCAAGCCTCGAGGAGAATCCCGAGTTGTCCCTCGCAACTAGGCAGGAGTCCTGACGTGGCTGAACAAACACGTGTGTGGAAGGGTCATCCCCGTCGTAACTCGAGAATATACCCCAGGTTCCCGCCGCAACTCGAGAAAAACCATGAGACTTCCCCCTCGATGCGAGATGAGGTCCGATTCCCCTGTACTGCATGCAGAGCAATTCCGTCTTGCACATCACACATGAAAGGAGCCTTGATTTCCTTGATGGCACTCCAGAAAAACCCCAAGAACACTGTTTCAAGGCTAGAGGGATCCTGAGGTCACTGTAGCAACACGAAAGAACTCTGTGGACCACAAATCAACTCGAAAAGAGAGGTTAGTCCCTGGATTCGTGTCCAGAGGAATACCACCTTACCACAAGCACCTCAAGAGGAGGCTTCTCTCAGCTCTAGGTATGTGAGAGGGACCCTGAGTTTGCGGCCTCAAGTGGAATGAACACCGCGATGCCCTGACTCGAAATAAGGCCGGATATCCCTGCAGTGACTGGAATGCAGGCTCGTCTTGCATCTCCCAGAACGAAAGGATGTCTGAATCCCCTGTGGAAATCACAGAGAAAGACTTAGTTCCCCACCTCATCGCGACCGATAGCCTCACATCCTTTGAAAACTCCAGAGGTACGCGGAGATCAGTGCCTCCAAAGGAGACGATGCCTCACTCCTCGTGAAACTTGATAGGAGTCCCAGGATTCCTGTGGCACTTGGAAAGGGACCCTTGGTCTCCCGCCTCAGCTGGAGAGGCGTCCCAATTGCCCTGCCAAGCCTCGAGGAGAATCCAGAGTTGTCCCTCGCAACTAGGCAGGAGTCCTGACGTCGCTGAAGAAACACGTGGGTGGAAGGGCCATCCCCGTCGTAACTCAAGAATATACCCCAGGTTCCCGCCGCAACTCGAGAAAAACCATGAGACTTCCCCCTCGCCGCGAGATGAGGCCCGATTCCCCTGCACTGCGTGCAGAGCAATTCCGTGTTGCACATCACACATGAAAGGAGCCTTGATTTCCTTGATGGCACTCCAGAGAAACCCCAAGAAGACTGTTTCAAGGCTAGAGGGATCCTGAGGTCACTGTAGTAACACGAAAGAGCTCCGAGGCCCAAAAATCAACTCGAGATGAGAGGTTAGTCCCTGGCTTCGACTCCAGAGGAATACCACCTTACCACAAGCACCTCAAGAGGAGGCTTCTCTCAGCTCTAGGTATGTGAGAGGGACCCTGAGTTTTCGGCCTCAAGTGGAATGGACACCGCGATGCCCTGACGCGAAATAAGCCTGGATATCCCTGCAGTGACTTGAATGCAGGCTCGTCTTGCATCTCCCAAGATGAAAGGATGTCTGAATCCCCTGTGGAGACCACAGAGAAAGACCTAGTTCCCCACCTCGTCGCGACAGGAGGCCTCACATCCTTTGAAAACACCAGAGGTACGCGGAGATCAGTGCCTCCAAAGGAGACGATGCCTGACTCCTTGTGAAACTTGATAGGAGTCCCAGGATTCATGTGGCACGTGGAAAGGGACCCTTGGTCTCCCGCCTCAGCTGGAGAGGCGTCCCAATTGCCTTGCCAAGCCTCGAGGAGAATCCCGAGTTGTGTCTCGCAACTAGGCAAGAGTCCTGACGTGGCTGAACACACACGTGGGTGAAAGGGCCATCCCTGTCGTAACTCGAGAATATACCCCAGGTTCTCGCCGCAACTCGAGAAAAACCATGAGACTTCCCCCTCGCCGCGAGATGAGGCCCGATTCCCCTGCACTGCGTGCAGAGCAATTCTGTGTTGCACATCACACATGAAAGGAGCCTTGATTTCCTTCATGGCACTCCAGAGAAACCCCAAGAACACTGTTTCAAGGCTAGAGGGATCCTGAGGTCACTGTAGCAACACGAAAGAGCTCCGTGGACCAAAAATCAACTCGAGATGAGAGGTTAGTCCCTGGCTTCGACTCCAGAGGAATACCACCTTACCACAAGCACCTCAAGAGGAGGCTTCTCTCAGCTCTAGGTATGTGAGAGGGACCCTGAGTTTGCGGCCTCAAGTGGAATGGACACCGCGATGCCCTGACTCGAAATAAGGCCGGATATCCCTGCAGTGACTGGAATGCAGGCTCGTCTTGCATCTCCCAAGACGAAAGGGTGTCTGACTCCCCTGTGGAGACCACAGAGAAAGACCTAGTTCCCCACCTCATCGCGACCGGAGGCCTCAAATCCTTTGAAAACTCCAGAGGTATGCGGAGATCAGTGCCTCCAAAGGAGACGATACCTGACTCCTCGTGAAACTTGATAGGAGACCCAGGATTCCTGTGACACGTGGAAAGGGACCCTTGGTCTCCCGTCTCAGCTGGAGAGGCGTCCCAATTGCCCTGCAAAGCCTCGAGGAGAATCCCTAGTTGTTCCTCGCAACTAGGCAGGAGTCCTGACATGGCTGAACACACACGTGTGTGGAAGGGCCATCCCCGTCGTAACTCGAGAATATACCCCAGGTTCCCGCCGCAACTCGAGAAAAACCATGAGACTTCCCCCTCGCCGCGAGATGAGGCCCGATTCCCCTGCACTGCGTGCAGAGCAATTCCGTGTTGCACATCACACATGAAAGGAGCCTTGATTTCCTTGATGGCACTCCAGAGAAACCCCAAGAACACTGTTTCAAGGCTAGAGGGATCCTGAGGTCACTGTAGCAACACGAAAGAGCTCCGTGGACCAAGAATCAACACGAGATGAGAGGTTAGTCCCTGGCTTCGACTCCTGAGGAATACCACCTTACCACAAGCACCTCAAGAGGAGGCTTCTCTCAGCTCTAGGTATGTGAGAGGGATCCTGAGTTTGCGGCCTCAAGTGGAATGGACACCGCGATGCCCTGACTCGAAATAAGGCCGGGTATCCCTGCAATGACTTGAATGCAGGCTCGTCTTGCATCTCCCAAGAAGAAAGGATGTCTGAATCCCCTGTGGAGACCACAGAGAAAGACCTAGTTCCCCACCTCATCGCGACCGGAGGCCTCACATCCTTTGAAAACTCCAGAGGTACGCGGAGATCAGTGCCTCCAAAGGAGACGATGCCTGACTCCTCGTGAAACTTGATAGGAGTCCCAGGATTCCTGTGGCACGTGGAAAGGGACCCTTGGTCTCCCGCCTCAGCTGGAGAGGCGTCCCAATTGCCTTGCCAAGCCTCGAGGAGAATCCCGAGTTGTGTCTCGCAACTAGGCAAGAGTCCTGACGTGGCTGAACAAACACGTGTGTGGAAGGGCCATCCCCGTCGTAACTCGAGAATATACCCCAGGTTCCCGCCGCAACTCGAGAAAAACCATGAGACTTCCCCCTCGCCGCGAGATGAGGCCCGATTCCCCTGCACTGCGTGCAGAGCAATTCCGTGTTGCACATCATACATGAAAGGAGCCTTGATTTCCTTGATGGCACTCCAGAGAAACCCCAAGAACACTGTTTCAAGGCTAGAGGGATCCTGAGGTCACTGTAGCAACACGAAAGAGCTCCGTGGACCAAGAATCAACACGAGATGAGAGGTTAGTCCCTGGCTTCGACTCCTGAGGAATACCACCTTACCACAAGCACCTCAAGAGGAGGCTTCTCTCAGCTCTAGGTATGTGAGAGGGATCCCGAGTTTGCGGCCTCAAGTGGAATGGACACCGCGATGCCCTGACTCGAAATAAGGCCGGATATCCCTGCAGTGACTTCAATGCAGGCTCGTCTTACATCTCCCAGGACGAAAGGATGTCTGAATCCCCTGTGGAAAGCACAGAGAAAGACTTAGTTCCCCACCTCATCGCGACCGATAGCCTCACATCCTTTGAAAACTCCAGAGGTACGCGGAGATCAGTGCCTCCAAAGGAGACGATGCCTGACTCCTCGTGAAACTTGATAGGAGTCCCAGGATTCCTGTGGCACGTGGAAAGGGACCCTTGGTCTCCCGCCTCAGCTGGAGAGGCGTCCCAATTGCCCTGCCAAGCCTCGAGGAGAATCCCGAGTTGTCCCTCGCAACTAGGCAGGAGTCCTGACATGGCTGAACACACACGTGTGTGGAAGGGCCATCCCCGTCGTAACTCGAGAATATACCCCAGGTTCCCGCTGCAACTCGAGAAAAACCATGAGACTTCCCCCTTGCCGCGAGATGAGGCCCGATTCCCCTGCAATGCGTGCAGAGCAATTCCGTGTTGCACATCACACATGAAAGGAGCCTTGATTTCCTTGATGGCACTCCAGAGAAACCCCAAGAACACTGTTTCAAGGCTAGAGGGATCCTGAGGTCACTGTAGCAACATGAAAAAGCTCCGTGGGCCAAAAATCAACTCGAGATGAGAGGTTAGTCCCTGGCTTCGTCTCCAGAGGAATATCACCTTACCACAAGCACCTCAAGAGGAGGCTTCTCTCAGCTCTAGGTATGTGAGAGGGACCCTGAGTTTGCGGCCTCAATTGGAATGGACACCGTGATGCCCTGACTCGAAATAAGGCCGGATATCCCTGCAGTGACTGGAATGCAGGCTCGTCTTGCATCTCCCAAGACAAAAGGGTGTCTGAATCCCCTGTGGAGACCACAGAGAAAGACCTAGTTCCCCACCTCATCGCGACAGGAGGCCTCAAATCCTTTGAAAACTCCAGAGGTATGGGGAGATCAGTGCCTCCAAAGGAGACGATGCCTGACTCCTCGTGAAACTTGATAGGAGTCCCAGGATTCCTGTGGCACGTGGAAAGGGACCCTTGGTCTCCCGTCTCAGCTGGAGAGGCGTCCCAATTGCCCTGCCAAGCCTCGAGGAGAATCCAGAGTTGTCCCTCGCAACTAGGCAGGAGTCCTGATGTGGCTGAACAAACACGTGGGTGGAAGGGCCATCCCCGTCGTAACTCGAGAATATACCCCAGGTTCCCGCCGCAACTCGAGAAAAACAATGAGACTTCCCCCTCGATGCGAGATGAGGCCCGATTCCCCTGTACTGCGTGCAGAGCAATTCCGTCTTGCACATCACACATGAAAGGAGCCTTGATTTCCTTGATGGCACTTCAGAGAAACCCCAAGAACACTGTTTCAAGGATAGAGGGATCCTGAGGTCACTGTAGCAACACGAAAGAACTCTGTGGACCAAAAATCAACTCGAAAAGAGAGGATAGTCCCTGGATTCGTCTCCAGAGGAATACCACCTTACCACAAGCACCTCAAGAGGAGGCTTCTCTCAGCTCTAGGTATGTGAGAGGGACCCTGAGTTTGCGGCCTCAAGTGGAATGGACACCGCGATGCCCTGATTCGAAATAAGGCCGGATATCCCTGCAGTGACTGGAATGCAAGCTCGTCTTGCATCTCCCAAGATGAAAGGGTGTCTGAATCCCCTGTGGAGACCACAGAGAAAGACCTAGTTCCCCACCTCATCGCGACAGGAGGCCTCAAATCCTTTGAAAACTCCAGAGGTATGCGGAGATCAGTGCCTCCAAAGGAGACGATTCCTGACTCCTCGTGAAACTTGATAGGAGACACAGGATTCCTGTGGCTCGTGGAAAGGGACCCTTGGTCTCCCGTCTCAGCTGCAGAGGCGTCCCATTGCCCTGCAAAGCCTCGAGGAGAATCTCGAGTTGTCCCTCGCAACTAGGCAGGAGTCCTGACGTCGCTGAAGAAACACGTGGGTGGAAGGGCCATCCCCGTCGTAACTCGAGAATATACCCCAGGTTCCCGCCGCAACTCGAGAAAAACCATGAGACTTCCCCCTCGCCGCGAGAGGAGGCCCGATTCCCCTCTACTGCGTGCAGAGCAATTCCGTCTTGCACATCACACATGAAAGGAGCCTTGATTTCCTTGATGGCACTCCAGAGAAACCCCAAGAACACTGTTTCAAGGCTAGAGGGATCCTGAGGTCACTGTAGCAACACGAAAGAACTCTGTGGACCAAAAATCAACTCAAAAAGAGAGGTTAGTCCCTGGATTCGTCTCCAGAGGAATACCACCTTACCACAAGCACCTCAAGAGGAGGCTTCTCTCAGCTCTAGGTATGTGAGAGGGACCCTGAGTTTGCGGCCTCAAGTGGAAAGGACACCGCGATGCCCTGACTCGAAATAAGGCTGGATATCCCTGCAGTGACTTCAATGCAGGCTCGCCTTTCATCTCCCAGGACGAAAGGATGTCTGAATCCCCTGTGGAAAGCACAGAGAAAGACTTAGTTCCCCACCTCATCGCGACCGATAGCCTCACATCCTTTGAAAACTCCAGAGGTACGCGGAGATCAGTGCCTCCAAAGGAGACGATGCCTGACTCCTCGTGAAACTTGATAGGAGTCCCAGGATTCCTGTGGCACTTGGAAAGGGACACTTGGTCTCCCGCCTCAGCTGGAGAGGCGTCCCAATTGCCCTGCCAAGCCTCGAGGAGAATCCAGAGTTGTCCCTCGCAACTAGGCAGGAGTCCTGACGTCGCTGAAGAAACACGTGGGTGGAAGGGCCATCCCCGTCGTAACTCGAGAATATACCCTAGGTTCCCGCCCCAACTCGAGAAAAACCATGAGACTTCCCCCTCGCCGCGAGATGAGGCCCGATTCCCCTGCACTGCGTGCAGAGCAATTCTGTGTTGCACATCACACATGAAAGGAGCCTTGATTTCCTTGATGGCACTCCAGAGAAACCCCAAGAACACTGTTTCAAGGCTAGAGGCATCCTGAGGTCACTGTAGCAACACGAAAGAGCTCCGTGGGCCAAAAATCAACTCGAGATGAGAGGTTAGTCCCTGGCTTCGACTCCAGAGGAATACCACCTTACCACAAGCACCTTAAGAGGAGGCTTCTCTCAGCTCTAGGTATGTGAGAGGGACTCTGAGTTTGCGGCCTCAAGTGGAATGGACACCGCGATGCCCTGACTCGAAATAAGGCCGGATATCCCTGCAGTGACTGGAATGCAAGCTCGTCTTGCATCTCCCAAGATGAAAGGGTGTCTGAATCCCCTGTGGAGACCACAGAGAAAGACCTAGTTCCCCACCTCATCGCGACAGGAGGCCTCAAATCCTTTGAAAACTCCAGAGGTATGCGGAGATCAGTGCCTCCAAAGGAGACGATTCCTGACTCCTCGTGAAACTTGATAGGAGACCCAGGATTCCTGTGGCACGTGGAAAGGGACCCTTGGTCTCCCGTCTCAGCTGGAGAGGCGTCCCATTGCCCTGCAAAGCCTCGAGGAGAATCCCGAGTTGTCCCTCGCAACTAGGCAGGAGTCCTGACGTCACTGAAGAAACACGTGGGTGGAAGGGCCATCCCCGTCGTAACTCGAGAATATACCCCAGGTTCCCGCCGCAACTCGAGAAAAACCATGAGACTTCCCCCTCGCTGCGAGGGGAGGCCCGATTCCCCTGCACTGCGTGCAGAGCAATTCCGTGTTGCACATCACACATGAAAGGAGCCTTGATTTCCTTGATGGCACTCCAGAGAAACCCCAAGAACACTGTTTCAAGGCTAGAGGGATCCTGAAGTCACTGTAGCAACACGAAAGAGCTCCGTGGACCAAGAATCAACACGAGATGAGAGGTTAGTCCCTGGCTTCGACTCCTGAGGAATACCACCTTACCACAAGCACCTCAAGAGGAGGCTTCTCTCAGCTCTAGGTATGTGAGAGGGATCCTGAGTTTGCGGCCTCAAGTGGAATGGACACCGCGATGCCCTGACTCGAAATAAGGCCGGATATCCCTGCAGTGACTTGAATGCAGTCTCGTCTTGCATCTCCCAAGAAGAAAGGATGTCTGAATCCCCTGTGGAGACCACAGAGAAACACCTAGTTCCCCACCTCATCGCGACCGGAGGCCTCACATCCTTTGAAAACTCCAGAGGTACGCGGAGATCAGTGCCTCCAAAGGAGACGATGCCTGACTCCTCGTGAATCTTGATAGGAGTCCCAGGATTCTTGTGGCACGTGGAAAGGGACCCTTGGTCTCCCGCCTCAGCTGGAGAGGCGTTCCAATTGCCCTGCCAAGCCTCGAGGAGAATCCCGAGTTGTCCCTCGCAACTAGGCAGGAGTCCTGACGTGGCTGAACAAACACTTGGGTGGAAGGGCCATCCCCGTCGTAACTCGAGAATATACCCCAGGTTCCCGCCGCAACTCGAGAAAAACCATGAGACTTCCCCCTCGATGCGAGATGAGGCCCGATTCCCCTCTTCTGCGTGCAGAGCAATTCCGTCTTGCACATCACACATGAAAGGAGCCTTGATTTCCTTGATGGCACTCCAGAGAAACCCCAAGAACACTGTTTCTAGGATAGAGGGATCCTGAGGTCACTGTAGCAACACGAAAGAACTCTGTGGACCAAAAATCAACTCGAAAAGAGAGGTTAGTCCCTGGATTCGTCTCCAGAGGAATACCACCTTACCACAAGCACCTCAAGAGGAGGCTTCTCTCAGCTCTAGGTATGTGAGAGGGACCCTGAGTTTGCGGCCTCAAGTGGAAAGGACACCGCGATGCCCTGACTCGAAATAAGGCCGGATATCCCTGCAGTGACTTCAATGCAGGCTCGTCTTGCATCTCCCAGGACGAAAGGATGTCTGAATCCCCTGTGGAAAGCACAGAGAAAGACTTAGTTCCCCACCTCATCGCGACCGATAGCCTCACATCTTTTGAAAACTCCAGAGGTACGCGGAGATCAGTGCCTCCAAAGGAGACGATGCCTGACTCCTCGTGAAACTTGATAGGAGTCCCAGGATTCCTGTGGCACTTGGAAAGGGACACTTGGTCTCCCGCCTCAGCTGGAGAGGCGTCCCAATTGCCCTGCCAAGCCTCGAGGAGAATCCAGAGTTGTCCCTCGCAACTAGGCAGGAGTCCTGACGTCGCTGAAGAAACACGTGGGTGGAAGGGCCATCCCCGTCGTAACTCGAGAATATACCCCAGGTTCCCGCCGCAACTCGAGAAAAACCATGAGACTTCCCCCTCGCCGCGAGATGAGGCCCGATTCCCCTGCACTGCGTGCAGAGCAATTCCGTGTTGCACATCACACATGAAAGGAGCCTTGATTTCCTTGATGGCACTCCAGAGAAACCCCAAGAACACTGTTTCAAGGCTAGAGGCATCCTGAGGTCACTGTAGCAACACGAAAGAGCTCCGTGGGCCAAAAATCAACTCGAGATGAGAGGTTAGTCCCTGGCTTCGACTCCAGAGGAATACCAACTTACCACAAGCACCTCAAGAGGAGGCTTCTCTCAGCTCTAGGTATGTGAGAGGGACCCTGAGTTTGCGGCCTCAAGTGGAATGGACACCGCGATGCCCTGACGCGAAATAAGGCTGGATATCCCTGCAGTGACTGGAATGCAGGCTCGTCTTGCATCTCCCAAGAAGAAAGGATGTCTGAATCCCCTGTGGAGACCACAGAGAAACACCTAGTTCCCCACCTCATCGCGACCGGAGGCCTCACATCCTTTGAAAACTCCAGAGGTACGCGGAGATCAGTGCCTCCAAAGGAGACGATGCCTGACTCCTCTTGAATCTTGATAGGAGTCCCAGGATTCTTGTGGCACGTGGATAGGGACCCTTGGTCTTCCGCCTCAGCTGTAGAGGCGTTCCAATTGCCCTGCCAAGCCTCGAGGAGAATCCCGAGTTGTCCCTCGCAACTAGGCAGGAGTCCTGACGTGGCTGAACAAACACGTGGGTGGAAGGGCCATCCCCGTCGTAACTCGAGAATATACCCCAGGTTCCCGCCGCAACTCGAGAAAAACCATGAGACTTCCCCCTCGATGCGAGATGAGGCCCGATTCCCCTCTACTGCGTGCAGAGCAATTCCGTCTTGCACATCACACATGAAAGGAGCCTTGATTTCCTTGATGGCACTCCAGAGAAACCCCAAGAACACTGTTTCAAGGATAGAGGGATCCTGAGGTCACTGTAGGAACACGAAAGAACTCTGTGGACCAAAAATCAACTCGAAAAGAGAGGTTAGTCCCTGGATTCGTCTCCAGAGGAATACCACCTTACCACAAGCACCTCAAGAGGAGGCTTCTCTCAGCTCTAGGTATGTGAGAGGGACCCTGAGTTTGCGGCCTCAAGTGGAATGGACACCGCGATGCCCTGACTCGAAATAAGGCCGGATATCCCTGCAGTGACTTCAATGCAGGCTCGTCTTGCATCTCCCAGGACGAAAGGATGTCTGAATCCCCTGTGGAAAGCACAGAGAAAGACTTAGTTCCCCACCTCATCGCGACCGATAGCCTCACATCTTTTGAAAACTCCAGAGGTACGCGGAGATCAGTGCCTCCAAAGGAGACGATGCCTGACTCCTCGTGAAACTTGATAGGAGTCCCAGGATTCCTGTGGCACTTGGAAAGGGACACTTGGTCTCCCGCCTCAGCTGGAGAGGCGTCCCAATTGCCCTGCCAAGCCTCGAGGAGAATCCAGAGTTGTCCCTCGCAACTAGGCAGGAGTCCTGACGTCGCTGAAGAAACACGTGGGTGGAAGGGCCATCCCCGTCGTAACTCGAGATATACCCCAGCTTCCCGCCGCAACTCGAGAAAAACCATGAGACTTCCCCCTCGCCGTGAGATGAGGCCCGATTCCCCTGCACTGCGTGCAGAGCAATTCCGTGTTGCACATCACACATGAAAGGAGCCTTGATTTCCTTGATGGCAGTCCAGAGAAACCCCAAGAACACTGTTTCAAGGCTAGAGGCATCCTGAGGTCACTGTAGCAACACGAAAGAGCTCCGTGGGCCAAAAATCAACTCGAGATGAGAGGTTAGTCCCTGGCTTCGACTCCAGAGGAATACCACCTTACCACAAGCACCTCAAGAGGAGGCTTCTCTCAGCTCTAGGTATGTGAGAGGGACCCTGAGTTTGCGGCCTCAAGTGGAATGGACACCGCGATGCCCTGACGCGAAATAAGGCTGGATATCCCTGCAGTGACTGGAATGCAGGCTCGTCTTGCATCTCCCAAGATGAAACGATGTCTGAATCCCCTGTGGAGACCACAGAGAAAGACCTAGTTCCCCACCTCATCGCGACCGGAGGCCTCACATCCTTTGAAAACTCCAGAGGTACGCGGAGATCAGTGCCTCCAAAGGAGACGATGCCTGACTCCTCGTGAAACTTGATAGGAGTCCCAGGATTCCTGTGGCACGTGGAAAGGGACCCTTGGTCTCCCGCCTCAGCTGGAGAGGCGTCCCAATTGCCTTGCCAAGCCTCGAGGAGAATCCCGAGTTGTGTCTCGCAACTAGGCAAGAGTCCTGACGTGGCTGAACAAACACGTGTGTGGAAGGGCCATCCCCGTCGTAACTCGAGAATATACCCCAGGTTCCCGCCGCAACTCGAGAAAAACCATGAGACTTCCCCCTCGCCGCGAGATGAGGCCCGATTCCCCTGCACTGCGTGCAGAGCAATTCTGTGTTGAACATCACACATGAAAGGAGCCTTGATTTCGTTCATGGCACTCCAGAGAAACCCCAAGAACACTGTTTCAAGGCTAGAGGGATCCTGAGGTCACTGTAGCAACACGAAAGAGCTCCGTGGACCAAAAATCAACTCGAGATGAGAGGTTAGTCCCTGGCTTCGACTCCAGAGGAATACCACCTTACCACAAGCACCTCAAGAGGAGGCTTCTCTCAGCTCTAGGTATGTGAGAGGGACCCTGAGTTTGCGGCCTCAAGTGGAATGGACACCGCGATGCCCTGACTCGAAATAAGGCCGGATATCCCTGCAGTGACTGGAATGCAGGCTCGTCTTGCATCTCCCAAGACGAAAGGGTGTCTGAATCCCCTGTGGAGACCACAGAGAAAGACCTAGTTCCCCACCTCATCGCGACAGGAGGCCTCAAATCCTTTGAAAACTCCAGAGGTACGCGGAGATCAGTGCCTCCAAAGGAGACGATGCCTGACTCCTCGTGAAACTTGATAGGAGTCCCAGGATTCCTGTGGCACGTGGAAAGGGACCCTTGGTCTCCCGTCTCAGCTGGAGAGGCGTCCCAATTGCCCTGCCAAGCCTCGAGGAGAATCCAGAGTTGTCCCTCGCAACTAGGCAGGAGTCCTGACGTCGCTGAAGAAACACGTGGGTGGAAGGGCCATCCCCGTCGTAACTCGAGAATATACCCCAGGTTCCCGCCGCAACTCGAGAAAAACCATGAGACTTCCCCCTCGCCGCGAGATGAGGCCCGATTCCCCTGCACTGCGTGCAGAGCAATTCCGTGTTGCACATCACACATGAAAGGAGCCTTGATTTCCTTGATGGCACTCCAGAGAAACCCCAAGAACACTGTTTCAAGGCTAGAGGCATCCTGAGGTCACTGTAGCAACACGAAAGAGCTCCGTGGGCCAAAAATCAACTCGAGATGAGAGGTTAGTCCCTGGCTTCGACTCCAGAGGAATACCAACTTACCACAAGCACCTCAAGAGGAGGCTTCTCTCAGCTCTACGTATGTGAGAGGGACCCTGAGTTTGCGGCCTCAAGTGGAATGGACACCGCGATGCCCTGACGCGAAATAAGGCTGGATATCCCTGCAGTGACTGGAATGCAGGCTCGTCTTGCATCTCCCAAGATGAAAGGATGTCTGAATCCCCTGTGGAGACCACAGAGAAACACCTAGTTCCCCACCTCATCGCGACCGGAGGCCTCACATCTTTTGAAAACTCCAGAGGTACGCGGAGATCAGTGCCTCCAAAGGAGACGATGCCTGACTCCTCTTGAATCTTGATAGGAGTCCCAGGATTCTTGTGGCACGTGGATAGGGACCCTTGGTCTTCCGCCTCAGCTGTAGAGGCGTTCCAATTGCCCTGCCAAGCCTCGAGGAGAATCCCGAGTTGTCCCTCGCAACTAGGCAGGAGTCCTGACGTGGCTGAACAAACACGTGGGTGGAAGGGCCATCCCCGTCGTAACTCGAGAATATACCCCAGGTTCCCGCCGCAACTCGAGAAAAACCATGAGACTTCCCCCTCGATGCGAGATGAGGCCCGATTCCCCTCTACTGCGTGCAGAGCAATTCCGTCTTGCACATCACACATGAAAGGAGCCTTGATTTCCTTGATGGCACTCCAGAGAAACCCCAAGAACACTGTTTCAAGGATAGAGGGATCCTGAGGTCACTGTAGGAACACGAAAGAACTCTGTGGACCAAAAATCAACTCGAAAAGAGAGGTTAGTCCCTGGATTCGTCTCCAGAGGAATACCACCTTACCACAAGCACCTCAAGAGGAGGCTTCTCTCAGCTCTAGGTATGTGAGAGGGACCCTGAGTTTGCGGCCTCAAGTGGAAAGGACACCGCGATGCCCTGACTCGAAATAAGGCCGGATATCCCTGCAGTGACTTCAATGCAGGCTCGTCTTGCATCTCCCAGGACGAAAGGATGTCTGAATCCCCTGTGGAAAGCACAGAGAAAGACTTAGTTCCCCACCTCATCGCGACCGATAGCCTCACATCTTTTGAAAACTCCAGAGGTACGCGGAGATCAGTGCCTCCAAAGGAGACGATGCCTGACTCCTCGTGAAACTTGATAGGAGTCCCAGGATTCCTGTGGCACTTGGAAAGGGACACTTGGTCTCCCGCCTCAGCTGGAGAGGCGTCCCAATTGCCCTGCCAAGCCTCGAGGAGAATCCAGAGTTGTCCCTCGCAACTAGGCAGGAGTCCTGACGTCGCTGAAGAAACACGTGGGTGGAAGGGCCATCCCCGTCGTAACTCGAGAATATACCCCAGGTTCCCGCCGCAACTCGAGAAAAACCATGAGACTTCCCCCTCGCCGTGAGATGAGGCCCGATTCCCCTGCACTGCGTGCAGAGCAATTCCGTGTTGCACATCACACATGAAAGGAGCCTTGATTTCCTTGATGGCAGTCCAGAGAAACCCCAAGAACACTGTTTCAAGGCTAGAGGCATCCTGAGGTCACTGTAGCAACACGAAAGAGCTCCGTGGGCCAAAAATCAACTCGAGATGAGAGGTTAGTCCCTGGCTTCGACTCCAGAGGAATACCACCTTACCACAAGCACCTCAAGAGGAGGCTTCTCTCAGCTCTAGGTATGTGAGAGGGACCCTGAGTTTGCGGCCTCAAGTGGAATGGACACCGCGATGCCCTGACGCGAAATAAGGCTGGATATCCCTGCAGTGACTGGAATGCAGGCTCGTCTTGCATCTCCCAAGATGAAACGATGTCTGAATCCCCTGTGGAGACCACAGAGAAAGACCTAGTTCCCCACCTCATCGCGACCGGAGGCCTCACATCCTTTGAAAACTCCAGAGGTACGCGGAGATCAGTGCCTCCAAAGGAGACGATGCCTGACTCCTCGTGAAACTTGATAGGAGTCCCAGGATTCCTGTGGCACGTGGAAAGGGACCCTTGGTCTCCCGCCTCAGCTGGAGAGGCGTCCCAATTGCCTTGCCAAGCCTCGAGGAGAATCCCGAGTTGTGTCTCGCAACTAGGCAAGAGTCCTGACGTGGCTGAACAAACACGTGTGTGGAAGGGCCATCCCCGTCGTAACTCGAGAATATACCCCAGGTTCCCGCCGCAACTCGAGAAAAACCATGAGACTTCCCCCTCGCCGCGAGATGAGGCCCGATTCCCCTGCACTGCGTGCAGAGCAATTCTGTGTTGAACATCACACATGAAAGGAGCCTTGATTTCGTTCATGGCACTCCAGAGAAACCCCAAGAACACTGTTTCAAGGCTAGAGGGATCCTGAGGTCACTGTAGCAACACGAAAGAGCTCCGTGGACCAAAAATCAACTCGAGATGAGAGGTTAGTCCCTGGCTTCGACTCCAGAGGAATACCACCTTACCACAAGCACCTCAAGAGGAGGCTTCTCTCAGCTCTAGGTATGTGAGAGGGACCCTGAGTTTGCGGCCTCAAGTGGAATGGACACCGCGATGCCCTGACTCGAAATAAGGCCGGATATCCCTGCAGTGACTGGAATGCAGGCTCGTCTTGCATCTCCCAAGACGAAAGGGTGTCTGAATCCCCTGTGGAGACCACAGAGAAAGACCTAGTTCCCCACCTCATCGCGACAGGAGGCCTCAAATCCTTTGAAAACTCCAGAGGTACGCGGAGATCAGTGCCTCCAAAGGAGACGATGCCTGACTCCTCGTGAAACTTGATAGGAGTCCCAGGATTCCTGTGGCACGTGGAAAGGGACCCTTGGTCTCCCGCCTCAGCTGGAGAGGCGTCCCAATTGCCCTGCCAAGCCTCGAGGAGAATCCAGAGTTGTCCCTCGCAACTAGGCAGGAGTCCTGACGTCGCTGAAGAAACACGTGGGTGGAAGGGCCATCCCCGTCGTAACTCGAGAATATACCCCAGGTTCCCGCCGCAACTCGAGAAAAACCATGAGACTTCCCCCTCGCCGCGAGATGAGGCCCGATTCCCCTGTACTGCGTGCAGAGCAATTCCGTCTTGCACATCACACATGAAAGGAGCCTTGATTTCCTTGATGGCACTCCAGAGAAACCCCAAGAACACTGTTTCAAGGATAGAGGGATCCTGAGGTCACTGGAGCAACACGAAAGAACTCTGTGGACCAAAAATCAACTCGAAAAGAGAGGTTAGTCCCTGGATTCGTCTCCAAAGGAATACGACGTTACCACAAGCACCTCAAGAGGAGGCTTCTCTCAGCTCTAGGTATGTGAGAGGGACCCTGAGTTTGCGGCCTCAAGTGGAATGGACACCGCGATGCCCTGACTCGAAATAAGGCCGGATATCCCTGCAGTGACTTCAATGCAGGCTCGTCTTGCATCTCCCAGGACGAAAGGATGTCTGAATCCCCTGTGGAAAGCACAGAGAAAGACTTAGTTCCCCACCTCATCGCGACCGATAGCCTCACATCCTTTGAAAACTCCAGAGGTACGCGGAGATCAGTGCCTCCAAAGGAGACGATGACTGACTCCTCGTGAAACTTGATAGGAGTCCCAGGATTCCTGTGGCACGTGGAAAGGGACCCTTGGTCTCCCGCCTCAGCTGGAGAGGCGTCCCAATTACCTTGCCAAGCCTCGAGGAGAATCCCGAGTTGTGTCTCGCAACTAGGCAAGAGTCCTGACGTGGCTGAACAAACACGTGTGTGGAAGGGCCATCCCCGTCGTAACTCGAGAATATACCCCAGGTTCCCGCTGCAACTCGAGAAAAACCATGAGACTTCCCACTCGCCGCGAGATGAGGCCCGATTCCCCTGCACTGCGTGCAGAGCAATCTGTGTTGCACATCACACATGAAAGGAGCCTTGATTTCCTTGATGGCACTCCAGAGAAACCCCAAGAACACTGTTTCAAGGCTAGAGGGATCCTGAGGTCACTGTAGCAACACGAAAGAGCTCCGTGGACCAAAAATCAACTCGAGATGAGAGGTTAGTCCCTGGCTTCGACTCCAGAGGAATACCACCTTACCACAAGCACCTCAAGAGGAGGCTTCTCTCAGCTCTAGGTATGTGAGAGGGACCCTGAGTTTGCGGCCTCAAGTGGAATGGACACCGCGATGCCCTGACTCGAAATAAGGCCGGATATCCCTGCAGTGACTGGAATGCAGGCTCGTCTTGCATCTCCCAAGACGAAAGGGTGTCTGAATCCCCTGTGGAGACCACAGAGAAAGACCTAGTTCCCCACCTCATCGCGACAGGAGGCCTCAAATCCTTTGAAAACTCCAGAGGTATGCGGAGATCAGTGCCTCCAAAGGAGACGATGCCTGACTCCTCGTGAAACTTGATAGGAGACCCAGGATTCCTGTGACACGTGGAAAGGGACCCTTGGTCTCCCGTCTCAGCTGGAGAGGCGTCCCAATTGCCCTGCCAAGCCTCGAGGAAAATCCCGAGTTGTCCCTCACAACTAGGCAGGAGTCCTGACGTCGCTGAAGAAACACGTGTGTGGATGGGCCATCCCCGTCGTAACTCGAGAATATACCCCAGGTTCCCGCCGCAACTCGAGAAAAACCATGAGACTTCCCCCTCGCCGCGAGATGAGGCACGATTCCCCTGCACTGCGTGCAGAGCAATTCCGTGTTGCACATCACACATGAAAGGAGCCTTGATTTTCTTGATGGCACTCCAGAGAAACCCCAAGAACACTGTTTCAAGGCTAGAGGGATCCTGAGGTCACTGTAGCAACACGAAAGAGCTCCGTAGACCAAGAATCAACACGAGATGAGAGGTTAGTCCCTGGCTTCGACTCCTGAGGAATACCACCTTTCCACAAGCACCTCAAGAGGAGGCTTCTCTCAGCTCTAGGTATGTGAGAGGGATCCTGAGTTTGCGGCCTCAAGTGGAATGGACACCGCGATGCCCTGACTCGAAATAAGGCCCGATATCCCTGCAGTGACTTGAATGCAGGCTCGTCTTGCATCTCCCAAGAAGAAAGGATGTCTGAATCCCCTGTGGAGACCACAGAGAAACAGCTAGTTCCCCATCTCATCGCGACCGGAGGCCTCACGTCCTTTGAAAACTCCAGAGGTACGCGGAGATCAGTGCCTCCAAAGGAGACGATGCCTGACTCCTCGTGAAACTTGATAGGAGTCCCAGGATTCTTGTGGCACGTGGAAAGGGACCCTTGGTCTCCCGCCTCAGCTGGAGAGGCGTTCCAATTGCCCTGCCAAGGCTCGAGGAGAATCCCGAGTTGTCCCTCGCAACTAGGCAGGAGTCCTGACGTGGCTGAACAAACACGTGGGTGGAAGGGCCATCCCCGTCGTAACTCGAGAATATACCCCAGGTTCCCGCCGCAACTCGAGAAAAACCATGAGACTTCCCCCTCGATGCGAGATGAGGCCCGATTCCCCTGTACTGCGTGCAGAGCAATTCCGTCTTGCACATCACACATGAAAGGAGCCTTGATTTCCTTGTTGGCACTCCAGAGAAACCCCAAGAACACTGTTTCAAGGCTAGAGGGATCCTGAGGTCACTGCAGCAACACGAAAGAACTCTGTGGACCAAAAATCAACTCGAAAAGAGAGGTTAGTCCCTGGATTCGTCTCCAGAGGAATACCACCTTACCACAAGCACCTCAAGAGGAGGCTTCTCTCAGCTCTAGGTATGTGAGAGGGACCCTGAGTTTGCGGCCTCAAGTGGAATGGACACCGCGATGCCCTGACTCGAAATAAGGCCGGATATCCCTGCAGTGACTTCAATGCAGGCTCGTCTTGCATCTCCCAGGACGAAAGGATGTCTGAATCCCCTGTGGAAAGCACAGAGAAAGACTTAGTTCCCCACCTCATTGCGACCGATAGCCTCACATCCTTTGAAAACTCCAGAGGTACGCGGAGATCAGTGCCTCCAAAGGAGACGATGCCTGACTCCTCGTGAAACTTGATAGGAGTCCCAGGATTCTTGTGGCACTTGGAAAGGGACACTTGGTCTCCCGCCTCAGCTGGAGAGGCGTCCCAATTGCCCTGCCAAGCCTCGAGGAGAATCCAGAGTTGTCCCTCGCAACTAGGCAGGAGTTCTGACGTCGCTGAAGAAACACGTGGGTGGAAGGGCCATCCCCGTCGTAACTCGAGAATATACCCCAGGTTCCCGCCGCAACTCGAGAAAAACCATGAGACTTCCCCCTCGCCGCAAGATGAGGCCCGATTCCCCTGCACTGCGTGCAGAGCAATTCCGTGTTGCACATCACACATGAAAGGAGCCTTGATTTCCTTCATGGCACTCCAGAGAAACCCCAAGAACACTGTTTCTAGGCTAGAGGGATCCTGAGGTCACTGTAGCAACACGAAAGAGCTCCGTGGACCAAAAATCAACTCGAGATGAGAGGTTAGTCCCTGGCTTCGACTCCAGAGGAATACCACCTTACCACAAGCACCTCAAGAGGAGGCTTCTCTCAGCTCTAGGTATGTGAGAGGGACCCTGAGTTTGCGGCCTCAAGTGGAATGGACACCGCGATGCCCTGACTCGAAATAAGGAGGGATATCCCTGCAGTGACTGGAATGCAGGCTCGTCTTGCATCTCCCAAGACGAAAGGGTGTCTGAATCCCCTGTGGAGACCACAGAGAAAGACCTAGTTCCCCACCTCATCACGACAGGAGGCCTCAAATCCTTTGAAAACTCCAGAGGTATGCGGAGATCAGTGCCTCCAAAGGAGACAATGCCTGACTCCTCGTGAAACTTGATAGGAGACCCAGGATTCCTGTGGCACGTGGAAAGGGACCCTTGGTCTCCCGTCTCAGCTGGAGAGGCGTCCCAATTGCCCTGCAAAGCCTCGAGGAGAATCCCGAGTTGTCCCTCGCAACTAGGCAGGAGTCCTGACGTCGCTGAACACACACGTGGGTGGAAGGGCCATCCCCGTCGTAACTCGAGAATATACCCCAGGTTCCCGCCGCAACTCGAGAAAAACCATGAGACTTCCCCCTCGATGCGAGATGAGGCCCGATTCCCCTGTACTGCGTGCAGAGCAATTCCGTGTTGCACACCACACATGAAAGGAGCCTTGATTTCCTTGATGGCACTCCAGAGAAACCCCAAGAACACTGTTTCAAGGATAGAGGGATCCTGAGGTCACTGTAGCAACACGAAAGAACTGTGTGGACCAAAAATCAACTCGAAAAGAGAGGTTAGTCCCTGGATTCGTCTCCAGAGGAATACCACCTTACCACAAGCACCTCAAGAGGAGGCTTCTCTCAGCTCTAGGTATGTGAGAGGGACCCTGAGTTTGCGGCCTCAAGTGGAATGGACACCGCGATGCCCTGACTCGAAATAAGGCCGGATATCCCTGCAGTGACTTCAATGCAGGCTCGTCTTGCATCTCCCAGGACGAAAGGATGTCTGAATCCCCTGTGGAAAGCACAGAGAAAGACTTAGTTCCCCACCTCATCACGACCGATAGCCTCACATTCTTTGAAAACTCCAGAGGTACGTGGAGATCAGTGCCTCCAAAGGAGACGATGCCTGACTCCTCGTGAAACTTGATAGGAGTCCCAGGATTCCTGTGGCACTTGGAAAGGGACACTTGGTCTCCCGCGTCAGCTGGAGAGGCGTCCCAATTGCCCTGCCAAGCCTCGAGGAGAATCCAGAGTTGTCCCTCGCAACTAGGAAGGAGTCCTGACGTCGCTGAAGAAACACGTGGGTGGAAGGGCCATCCCCGTCGTAACTCGAGAATATACCCCAGGTTCCCGCCGCAACTCGAGAAAAACCATGAGACTTCCCCCTCGCCGCGAGATGAGGCCCGATTCCCCTGCACTGCGTGCAGAGCAATTCCGTGTTGCACATCACACATGAAAGGAGCCTTGATTTCCTTGATGGCACTCCAGAGAAACCCCAAGAACACTGTTTCAAGGCTAGAGGGATCCTGAGGTCACTGTAGCAACACAAAAGAGCTCCGTGGGCCAAAAATCAACTCGAGATGAGAGGTTAGTCCCTGGCTTCGACTCCAGAGGTATACCACCTTACCACAAGCACCTCAAGAGGAGGCTTCTCTCAGCTCTAGGTATGTGAGAGGGACCCTGAGTTTGCGGCCTCAAGTGGAATGGACACCGCGATGCCCTGACCCGAAATAAGGCCGGATATCCCTTCAGTGACTTGAATGCAGGCTCATCTTGCATCTCCCAAGATGAAAGGATGTCTGAATCCCCGGTGGAGACCACAGAGAAAGACCTAGTTCCCCACCTCATCGCGACCGGAGGCCTCACATCCTTTGAAAACTCCAGAGGTACGCGGAGATCAGTGCCTCCAAAGGAGACGATGCCTGACTCCTCGTGAAACTTGATAGGAGTCCCAGGATTCCTGTGGCACGTGGAAAGGGACCCTTGGTCTCCCGCCTCAGCTGGAGAGGCGTCCCAATTGCCCTGCCAAGCCTCGAGGAGAATCCCGAGTTGTGTCTCGCAACTAGGCAAGAGTCCTGACGTGGCTGAACAAACACGTGTGTGGAAGGGCCATCCCCGTCGTAACTCGAGAATATACCCCAGGTTCCCGCCGCAACTCGAGAAAAACCATGAGACTTCCCCCTCGATGCGAGATGAGGCCCAATTCCCCTGCACTGCGTGCAGAGCAATTCCGTCTTGCACATCACACATGAAAGGAGCCTTGATTTCCTTGATGGCACTCCAGAGAAACCCCAAGAACACTGTTTCAAGGATAGAGGGATCCTGAGGTCACTGTAGCAACACGAAAGAGCTCCGTGGACCAAAAATCAACTCGAGATGAGAGGTTAGCCCCTGGCTTCGACTCAAGAGGAATACCACCTTACCACAAGCACCTCAAGAGGAGGCTTCTCTCAGCTCTAGGTTTGTGAGAGGGACCCTGAGTTTGCGGCCTCAAGTGGAATGGACACCGCGATGCCCTGACTCGAAATAAGGCCGGATATCCCTGCAGTAACTTGAATGCAGGCTCGTCTTGCATCTCCCAAGACGAAAGGATGTCTGAATCCCCTGTGGAGACCACAAGAAAGACCTAGTTCCCCACCTCATGGCGACAGGAGGCCTCACATCCTTTGAAAACTCCAGAGGTACGCGGAGATCAGTGCCTCCAAAGGAGACGATGCCTGACTCCTCGTGAAACTTGATAGGAGTCCCAGGATTCCTGTGGCACGTGGAAAGGGACCCTTGGTCTCCCGCCTCAGCTGGAGAGGCGTTCCAATTGCCCTGCCAAGCCTCGAGGAGAATCCCGAGTTGTCCCTCACAACTAGGCAGGAGTCCTGACGTGGCTGGAGAAACACGTGGGTGGAAGGGCCATCCCCGTCGTAACTCGAGAATATACCCCAGGTTCCCGCCGCAACTCGAGAAAAACCATGAGACTTCCCCCTCGCCGCGAGATGAGGCCCGATTCCCCTGTACTGCGTGCAGAGCAATTCCGTGTTGCACATCACACATGAAAGGAGCCTTGATTTCCTTGATGGCACTCCAGAGAAACCCCAAGAACACTTTTTCAAGGATAGAGGGATCCTGAAGTCACTGTAGCAACACGAAAGTGCTCCGTGGGCCAAAAATCAACTCGAGATGAGAGGTTAGTCCCTGGCTTCGACTCCAGAGGAATACCACCTTACCACAAGCACCTCAAGAGGAGGCTTCTCTCAGCTCTAGGTATGTGAGAGGGACCCTGAGTTTGCGGCCTCAAGTGGAATGGACATCGCGATGCCCTGACTCGAAATAAGGCCGGATATCCCTGCAGTGACTTGAATGCAGGCTCGTCTTGCATCTCCCAGGACGAAAGGATGTCTGAATCCCCTGTGGAGACCACAGAGAAAGGCTTAGTTCCCCACCTCATCGCGACCGGAGGCCTCACATCCTTTGAAAACTCCAGAGGTACGCGGAGATCAGTGCCTCCAAAGGAGACGATGGCTGATTCCTCGTGAAACTTGATAGGAGACCCAGGATTCCTGTGACACGTGGAAAGGGACCCTTGGTCTCCCGTCTCAGCTGGAGAGGCGTCCCAATTGCCCTGCAAAGCCTCGAGGAGAATCCCGAGTTGTGTCTCGCAACTAGGCAGGAGTCCTGAGGTCGCTGAAGAAACACGTGGGTGGAAGGGCCATCCCCGTCGTAACTCGAGAATATACCCCAGGTTCCCGCCGCAACTCGAGAAAAACCATGAGACTTCCCCCTCGCCGCGAGATGAGGCCCGATTCCCCTGCACTGCGTGCAGAGCAATTCTGTGTTGCACATCACACATGAAAGGAGCCTTGATTTCCTTGATGGCACTCCAGAGAAACCCCAAGAACACTGTTTCAAGGCTAGAGGGATCCTGAGGTCACTGTAGCAACACGAAAGAGCTCCGTGGGCCAAAAATCAACTCGAGATGAGAGGTTAGTCCCTGGCTTCGACTCCAGAGGAATACCACCTTACCACAAGCACCTCAAGAGGAGGCTTCTCTCAGCTCTAGGTATGTGAGAGGGACCCTGAGTTTGTGGCCTCAAGTGGAATGGACACCGCGATGCCCTGACGCGAAATAAGGCCGGATATCCCTGCAGTGTCTGGAATGCAGGCTCGTCTTGCATCTCCCAAGACGAAAGGATGTCTGAATCCCCTGAGGAGACCACAGAGAAACACCTAGTTCCCCACCTCATCGCGACCGGAGGCCTCACATCCTTTGAAAACTCCAGAGGTACGCGGAGATCAGTGCCTCCAAAGGAGACGATGCCTGACTCATCGTGAAACTTGATAGGATACCCAGGATTCCTGTGGCACCTGGAAAGGGACCCTTGGTCTCCCGTCTCAGCTGGAGAGGCGTCCCAATTGCCCTGCAAAGCCTCGAGGAGAATCCCGAGTTGTCCTTCACAACTAGGCAGGAGTCCTGACGTCGCTGAAGAAACACGTGGGTGGAAGGGCCATCCCCGTCGTAACTCGAGAATATACCCCAGGTTCCCGCCGCAACTCGAGAAAAACCATGAGACTTCCCCCTCGCTGCGAGATGAGGCCCGATTCCCCTGCACTGCGTGCAGAGCAATTCCGTGTTGCACATCACACATGAAAGGAGCCTTGATTTCCTTGATGGCACTCCAGAGAAACCCCAAGAACACTGTTTCAAGGCTAGAGGGATCCTGAGGTCACTGTAGCAACACGAAAGAGCTCCGTGGGCCAAAAGTCAACTCGAGATGAGAGGTTAGTCCCTGGCTTCGACTCCAGAGGAATACCACCTTACCACAAGCACCTCAAGAGGAGGCTTCTCTCAGCTCTAGGTATGTGAGAGGGACCCTGAGTTTGCGGCCTCAAGTGGAATGGACACCGCGATGCCCTGACTCGAAATAAGGCCGGATATCCCTGCAGTGACTTGAATGCAGGCTCGTCTTGAATCTCCCAAGAAGAAAGGATGTCTGAATCCCCTGTGGAGACCACAGAGAAACACCTAGTTCCCCACCTCATTGCGACCGATAGCCTCACATCCTTTGAAAACTCCAGAGGTACGCGGAGATCAGTGCCTCCAAAGGAGACGATGCCTGACTCCTCGTGAAACTTGATAGGAGTCCCAGGATTCCTGTGGCACTTGGAAAGGGACACTTGGTCTCCCGCCTCAGCTGGAGAGGCGTCCCAATTGCCCTGCCAAGCCTCGAGGAGAATCCAGAGTTGTCCCTCGCAACTAGGCAGGAGTTCTGACGTCGCTGAAGAAACACGTGGGTGGAAGGGCCATCCCCGTCGTAACTCGAGAATATACCCCAGCTTCCCGCCGCAACTCGAGAAAAACCATGAGACTTCCCCCTCGCCGCAAGATGAGGCCCGATTCCCCTGCACTGCGTGCAGAGCAATTCCGTGTTGCACATCACACATGAAAGGAGCCTTGATTTCCTTCATGGCACTCCAGAGAAACCCCAAGAACACTGTTTCTAGGCTAGAGGGATCCTGAGGTCACTGTAGCAACACGAAAGAGCTCCGTGGACCAAAAATCAACTCGAGATGAGAGGTTAGTCCCTGGCTTCGACTCCAGAGGAATACCACCTTACCACAAGCACCTCAAGAGGAGGCTTCTCTCAGCTCTAGGTATGTGAGAGGGACCCTGAGTTTGCGGCCTCAAGTGGAATGGACACCGCGATGCCCTGACTCGAAATAAGGAGGGATATCCGTGCAGTGACTGGAATGCAGGCTCGTCTTGCATCTCCCAAGACGAAAGGGTGTCTGAATCCCCTGTGGAGACCACAGAGAAAGACCTAGTTCCCCACCTCATCGCGACAGGAGGCCTCAAATCCTTTGAAAACTCCAGAGGTATGCGGAGATCAGTGCCTCCAAAGGAGACGATGCCTGACTCCTCCTGAAACTTGATAGGAGACCCAGGATTCCTGTGGCACGTGGAAAGGGACCCTTGGTCTCCCGTCTCAGCTGGAGAGGCGTCCCAATTGCCCTGCAAAGCCTCGAGGAGAATCCCGAGTTGTCCCTCGCAACTAGGCAGGAGTCCTGACGTCGCTGAACACACACGTGGGTGGAAGGGCCATCCCCGTCGTAACTCGAGAATATACCCCAGGTTCCCGCCGCAACTCGAGAAAAACCATGAGACTTCCCCCTCGATGCGAGATGAGGCCCGATTCCCCTGTACTGCGTGCAGAGCAATTCCGTCTTGCACATCACACATGAAAGGAGCCTTGATTTCCTTGATGGCACTCCAGAGAAACCCCAAGAACACTGTTTCAAGGATAGAGGGATCCTGAGGTCACTGTAGCAACACGAAAGAACTGTGTGGACCAAAAATCAACTCGAAAAGAGAGGTTAGTCCCTGGATTCGTCTCCAGAGGAATACCACCTTACCACAAGCACCTCAAGAGGAGGCTTCTCTCAGCTCTAGGTATGTGAGAGGGACCCTGAGTTTGCGGCCTCAAGTGGAATGGACACCGCGATGCCCTGACGCGAAATAAGGCCGGATATCCCTGCAGTGACTTCAATGCAGGCTCGTCTTGCATCTCCCAGGACGAAAGGATGTCTGAATCCCCTGTGGAAAGCACAGAGAAAGACTTAGTTCCCCACCTCATCACGACCGATAGCCTCACATCCTTTGAAAACTCCAGAGGTACGTGGAGATCAGTGCCTCCAAAGGAGACGATGGCTGATTCCTCGTGAAACTTGATAGGAGACCCAGGATTCCTGTGGCACGTGGAAAGGGACCCTTGGTCTCCCGTCTCAGCTGGAGAGGCGTCCCAATTGCCCTGCAAAGCCTCGAGGAGAATCCCGAGTTGTGTCTCGCAACTAGGCAGGAGTCCTGAGGTCGCTGAAGAAACACGTGGGTGGAAGGGCCATCCTCGTCGTAACTCGAGAATATACCCCAGGTTCCCGCCGCAACTCGAGAAAAACCATGAGACTTCCCCCTCGCCGCGAGATGAGGCCCGATTCCCCTGCACTGCGTGCAGAGCAATTCTGTGTTGCACATCACACATGAAAGGAGCCTTGATTTCCTTGATGGCACTCCAGAGAAACCCCAAGAACACTGTTTCAAGGCTAGAGGGATCCTGAGGTCACTGTAGCAACACGAAAGAGCTCCGTGGGCCAAAAATCAACTCGAGATGAGAGGTTAGTCCCTGGCTTCGACTCCAGAGGAATACCACCTTACCACAAGCACCTCAAGAGGAGGCTTCTCTCAGCTCTAGGTATGTGAGAGGGACCCTGAGTTTGCGGCCTCAAGTGGAATGGACACCGCGATGCCCTGACTCGAAATAAGGCCGGATATCCCTGCAGTGACTGGAATGCAGGCTCGTCTTGCATCTCCCAAGACGAAAGGATGTCTGAATCCCCTATGGAGACCACAAGAAAGACCTAGTTCCCCACCTCATCGCGACCGGAGGCCTCACATCCTTTGAAAACTCCAGAGGTACGCGGAGATCAGTGCCTCCAAAGGAGACGATGCCTGACTCCTCGTGAAACTTGATAGGAGTCCCAGGATTCCTGTGGCACGTGGAAAGGGACCCTTGGTCTCCCGTCTCAGCTGGAGAGGCGTCCCAATTGCCCTGCAAAGCCTCGAGGAGAATCCCGAGTTGTCCCTCGCAACTAGGCAGGAGTCCTGACGTCGCTGAAGAAACACGTGGGTGGAAGGGCCATCCCCGTCGTAACTCGAGAATATACCCCAGGTTCCCGCCGCAACTCGAGAAAAACCATGAGACTTCCCCCTCGCCGCGAGATGAGGCCCGATTCCCCTGCACTGCGTGCAGAGCAATTCTGTGTTGCACATCACACATGAAAGGAGCCTTGATTTCCTTGATGGCACTCCAGAGAAACCCCAAGAACACTGTTTCAAGGCTAGAGGGATCCTGAGGTCACTGTTGCAACACGAAAGAGCTCCGTGGACCAAGAATCAACACGAGATGAGAGGTTAGTCCCTGGCTTCGACTCCTGAGGAATACCACCTTACCACAAGCACCTCAAGAGGAGGCTTCTCTCAGCTCTAGTTATGTGAGAGGGATCCTGAGTTTGCGGCCTCAAGTGGAATGGACACCGCGATGCCCTGACTCGAAATAAGGCCGGATATCCCTGCAGTGACTTCAATGCAGGCTCGTCTTGCATCTCCCAAGAAGAAAGGATGTCTGAATCCCCTGTGGAGACCACAGAGAAACACCTAGTTCCCCACCTCATCGCGACCGGAGGCCTCACATCCTTTGAAAACTCCAGAGGTACGCGGAGATCAGTGCCTCCAAAGGAGACGATGCCTGACTCCTCGTGAAACTTGATAGGAGTCCCAGGATTCTTGTGGCATGTGGAAAGGGACCCTTGGTCTCCCGCCTCAACTGGAGAGGCGTTCCAATTGCCCTGCCAAGCCTCGAGGAGAATCCCGAGTTGTCCCTCGCAACTAGGCAGGAGTCCTGACGTGGCTGAAGAAACACGTGGGTGGAAGGGCCATCCCCGTCGTAACTCGAGAATATACCCCAGGTTCCCGCCGCAACTCGAGAAAAACCATGAGACTTCCCCCTCGATGCGAGATGAGGCCCGATTCCCCTGTACTGCGTGCAGAGCAATTCCGTCTTGCACATCACACATGAAAGGAGCCTTGATTTCCTTGATGGCACTCCAGAGAAACCCCAAGAACACTGTTTCAAGGCTAGAGGGATCCTGAGGTCACTGTAGCAACACGAAAGAACTCTGTGGACCAAAAATCAACTCGAAAAGAGAGGTTAGTCCCTGGGTTTGTCTCCAGAGGAATACCACCTTACCACAAGCACCTCAAGAGGAGGCTTCTCTCAGCTCTAGGTATGTGAGAGGGACCCTGAGTTTGCGGCCTCAAGTGGAATGGACACCGCGATGCCCTGACTCGAAATAAGGCCGGATATCCCTGCAGTGACTTCAATGCAGGCTCGTCTTGCATCTCCCAAGAAGAAAGGATGTCTGAATCCCCTGTGGAAAGCACAGAGAAAGACTTAGTTCCCCACCTCATCGCGACCGATAGCCTCACATCCTTTGAAAACTCCAGAGGTACGCGGAGATCAGTGCCTCCAAAGGAGACGATGCCTGACCCCTCGTGAAACTTGATAGGAGTCCCAGGATACCTGTGGCACTTGGAAAGGGACACTTGGTCTCCCGCCTCAGCTGGAGAGGCGTCCCAATTGCCCTGCAAAGCCTCGAGGAGAATCCCGAGTTGTCCCTCGCAACTAGGCAGGAGTCCTGACGTCGCTGAAGAAACACGTGGGTGGAAGGGCCATCCCCGTCGTATCTCGAGAATATACCCCAGGTTCCCGCCGCAACTCGAGAAAAACCATGAGACTTCCCCCTCGCCGCGAGATGAGGCCCGATTCCCCTGCACTGCGTGCAGAGCAATTCCGTGTTGCACATCACACATGAAAGGAGCCTTGATTTCCTTGATGGCACTCCAGAGAAACCCCAAGAACACTGTTTCAAGGCTAGAGGGATCCTGAGGTCACTGTAGCAACACGAAAGAGCTCCGTGGACCAAGAATCAACATGAGATGAGAGGTTAGTCCCTGGCTTCGACTCCAGAGGAATACCACCTTACCACAAGCACCTCAAGAGGAGGCTTCTCTCAGCTCTAGGTATGTGAGGGATCCTGAGTTTGCGGCCTCAAGTGGAATGGACACTGCGATGCCCTGACTCGAAATAAGGCCGGATATCCCTGCAGTGACTTGAAGGCAGGCTCGTCTTGCATCTCCCAAGAAGAAAGGATGTCTGAATCCCCTGTGGAGACCACAGAGAAACACCTAGTTCCCCACCTCATCGCGACCGGAGGCCTCACATCCTTTGAAAACTCCAGAGGTACGCGGAGATCAGTGCCTCCAAAGGAGACGATGCCTGACTCCTCGTGAAACTTGATAGGAGTCCCAGCATTCTTGTGGCACGTGGAAAGGGACCCTTGGTCTCCCGCCTCAGCTGGAGAGGCGTCCCAATTGCCCTGCCAAGCCTCGAGGAGAATCCAGAGTTGTCCCTCGCAACTAGGCAGGAGTCCTGACGTCGCTGAAGAAACACGTGGGTGGAAGGGCCATCCCCGTCGTAACTCGACAATATACCCCAGGTTCCCGCCGCAACTCGAGAAAAACCATGAGACTTCCCCCTCGCCGCGAGATGAGGCCCGATTCCCCTGCACTGCGTGCAGAGCAATTCCGTGTTGCACATCACACATGATAGGAGCCTTGATTTCCTTGATGGCACTCCAGAGAAACCCCAAGAACACTGTTTCAAGGCTAGAGGGATCCTGAGGTCACTGTAGCCACACGAAAGAGCTCCGTGGGCCAAAAATCAACTCGAGATGAGAGGTTAGTCCCTGGCTTCGACTCCAGAGGAATACCACCTTACCAAAAGCACCTCAAGAGGAGGCTTCTCTCAGCTCTAGTTATGTGAGAGGGACCCTGAGTTTGCGGCCTCAAGTGGAATGGACACCGCGATGCCCTGACTCGAAATAAGGCCGGATATCCCTGCAGTGACTGGAATGCAGGCTCGTCTTGCATCTCCCAAGACGAAAGGGTGTCTGAATCCCCTGTGGAGACCACAGAGAAAGACCTAGTTCCCCACCTCATCGCGACTGGAAGCCTCACATCCTTTGAAAACTCCAGAGGTACGCGGAGATCAGTGCCTCCAAAGGAGACGATGCCTGACTCCTCGTGAAACTTGATAGGAGTCCCAGGATACTTGTGGCACGTGGAAAGGGACCCTTGGTCTCCCGCCTCAGCTGGAGAGGCGTTCCAATTGCCCTGCCAAGCCTCGAGGAGAATCCCGAGTTCTCCCTCGCAACTAGGCAGGAGTCCTGAAGTGGCTGAACAAACACGTGGGTGGAAGGGCCATCCCGGTCGTAACTCGAGAATATACCCCAGGTTCCCGTCGCAACTCGAGAAAAACCATGAGACTTCCCCCTCGATGCGAGATGAGGCCCGATTCCTCTGTACTGCGTGCAGAGCAATTATGTCTTGCACATCACACATGAAAGGAGCCTTGATTTCCTTGATGGCACTCCAGAGAAACCCCAAGAACACTGTTTCAAGGCTAGAGGGATCCTGAGGTCACTGTAGCAACACGAAAGAATTCTGTGGACCAAAAATCAACTCGAAAAGAGAGGTTAGTCCCTGGATTCGTCTCCAGAGGAATACCACCTTACCACAAGCACCTCAAGAGGAGGCTTCTCCGAGCTCTAAGTATGTGAGAGGGACCCTGAGTTTGCGGCCTCAAGTGGAATGGACACCACGATGCCCTGACTCGAAATAAGGCTGGATATCCCTGCAGTGACTTCAATGCAGGCTCGTCTTGCATCTCCCAGGACGAAAGGATGTCTGAATCCCCTGTGGAAAGCACAGAGAAAGACTTAGTTCCCCACCTCATCACGACCGATAGCCTCACATCCTTTGAAAACTCCAGAGGTACGCGGAGATCAGTGCCTCCAAAGGAGACGATGCCTGACTCCTCGTGAAACTTGATAGGAGTCCCAGGATTCCTGTGGCACTTGGAAAGGGACACTTGGTCTCCCGCCTCAGCTGGAGAGGCGTCCCAATTGCCCTGCCAAGCCTCGAGGAGAATCCAGAGTTGTCCCTCGCAACTAGGCAGGAGTCCTGACGTCGCTGAAGAAACACGTGGGTGGAAGGGCCATCCCCGTCGTAACTCGACAATATACCCCAGGTTCCCGCCGCAACTCGAGAAAAACCATGAGACTTCCCCCTCGCCGCGAGATGAGGCCCGATTCCCCTGCACTGCGTGCAGAGCAATTCCGTCTTGCACATCACACATGAAAGGAGCCTTGATTTCCTTGATGGCACTCCAGAGAAACCCCAAGAACACTGTTTCAAGGCTAGAGGGATCCTGAGGTCACTGTAGCAACACGAAAGAGCTCCGTGGGCCAAAAATCAACTCGAGATGAGAGGTTAGTCCCTGGCTTCGACTCCAGAGGAATACCACCTTACCACAAGCACCTCAAGAGGAGGCTTCTCTCAGCTCTAGGTATGTGAGAGGGACCCTGAGTTTGCGGCCTAAAGTGGAATGGACACCGCGATGCCCTGACGCGAAATAAGGCTGGATATCCCTGCAGTGACTTGAATGCAGGCTCGTCTTGCATCTCCCAAGATGAAAGGATGTCTGAATCCCCTGTGGAGACCACAGAGAAAGACCTAGTTCCCCACCTCATCGCGACCGGAGGCCTCACATCCTTTGAAAACTCCAGAGGTACGCGGAGATCAGTGCCTCCAAAGGAGACGATGCCTGACTCCTCGTGAAACTTGATAGGAGACCCAGGATTCCTGTGGCACGTGGAAAGGGACCCTTGGTCTCCCGCCTCAGCTGGAGAGGCGTCCCAATTGCCTTGCCAAGCCTCGAGGAGAATCCCGAGTTGTGTCTCGCAACTAGGCAAGAGTCCTGACGTGGCTGAACAAACACGTGTGTGGAAGGGCCATCCCCGTCGTAACTCGAGAATATACCCCAGGTTCCCGCCGCAACTCGAGAAAAACCAAGAGACTTCCCCCTCGCCGCGAGATGAGG
The DNA here is from genome assembly GCF_910594005.1 of Cervus elaphus. NCBI lineage: Eukaryota > Metazoa > Chordata > Mammalia > Artiodactyla > Cervidae > Cervus > Cervus elaphus. The sequence continues at coordinate 351,369 of NW_025316722.1, read as the reverse complement.
CCCGATTCCCCTGCACTGCGTGCAGAGCAATTCTGTGTTGCACATCACACATGAAAGGAGCCTTGATTTCCTTCATGGCACTCCAGAGAAACCCCAAGAACACTGTTTCAAGGCTAGAGGGATCCTGAGGTCACTGTAGCAACACGAAAGAGCTCCGTGGACCAAAAATCAACTCGAGATGAGAGGTTAGTCCCTGGCTTCGACTCCAGAGGAATACCACCTTACCACAAGCACCTCAAGAGGAGGCTTCTCTCAGCTCTAGGTATGTGAGAGGGACCCTGAGTTTGCGGCCTCAAGTGGAATGGACACCGCGATGCCCTGACTCGAAATAAGGCCGGATATCCCTGCAGTGACTGAAATGCAGGCTCGTCTTGCATCTCCCAAGACGAAAGGGTGTCTGAATCCCCTGTGGAGACCACAGAGAAAGACCTAGTTCCCCACCTCATCGCGACAGGAGGCCTCAAATCCTTTGAAAACTCCAGAGGTATGCGGAGATCAGTGCCTCCAAAGGAGACGATGCCTGACTCCTCGTGAAACTTGATAGGAGACCCAGGATTCCTGTGGCACGTGGAAAGGGACCCTTGGTCTCCCGTCTCAGCTGGAGAGGCGTCCCAATTGCCCTGCAAAGCCTCGAGGAGAATCCAGAGTTGTCCCTCGCAACTAGGCAGGAGTCCTGATGTCGCTGAAGAAACACGTGGGTGGAAGCGCCATCCCCGTCGTAACTCGAGAATATACCCCAGGTTCCCGCCGCAACTCGAGAAAAACCATGAGACTTCCCCCTCGCCGCGAGATGAGGCCCGATTCCCCTGCACTGCGTGCAGAACAACTCCGTGTTGCACATCACACATGAAAGGAGCCTTGATTTCCTTGATGGCACTCCAGAGAAAACCCAAGAACACTGTTTCAAGGCTAGAGGGATCCTGAGGTCACTGTAGCAACACGAAAGAGCTCCGTGGACCAAGAATCAACACGAGATGAGAGGTTAGTCCCTGGCTTCGACTCCTGAGGAATACCACCTTACCACAAGCACCTCAAGAGGAGGCTTCTCTCAGCTCTAGGTATGTGAAAGGGATCCTGAGTTTGCGGCCTCAAGTGGAATGGACACCGCGATGCCCTGACTCGAAATAAGGCCGGATATCCCTGCCGTGACTTGAATGCAGGCTCGTCTTGCATCTCCCAAGAAGAAAGGATGTCTGAATCCCCTGTGGAGACCACAGAGAAAGACCTAGTTCCCCACCTCATCGCGACCGGAGGCCTCACATCCTTTGAAAACTCCAGAGGTACGCGGAGATCAGTGCCTCCAAAGGAGACGATGCCTGACTCCTCGTGAAACTTGATAGGAGTCCCAGGATTCTTGTGGCACGTGGAAAGGGACCCTTGGTCTCCCGCCTCAGCTGGAGAGGCGTTCCAATTGCCCTGCAAAGCCTCGAGGAGAATCCCGAGTTGTCCCTCGCAACTAGGCAGGAGTCCTGACGTGGCTGAACAAACACGTGGGTGGAAGGGCCATCCCCGTCGTAACTCGAGAATATACCCCAGGTTCCCGCCGCAACTCGAGAAAAACCATGAGACTTCCCACTCGATGCGATATGAGGCCCGATTCCCCTGTACTGCGTGCAGAGCAATTCCGTCTTGCACATCACACATGAAAGGAGCCTTGATTTCCTTGATGGCACTCAAGAGAAACTCCAAGAACACTGTTTCAAGGCTAGAGGGATCCTGAGGTCACTGTAGCAACACGAAAGAACTCTGTGGACCAAAAATCAACTCGAAAAGAGAGGTTAGTCCCTGGATTCGTCTCCAGAGGAATACCACCTTACCACAAGCACCTCAAGAGGAGGCTTCTCTCAGCTCTAGGTATGTGAGAGGGACCCTGAGTTTGCGGCCTCAAGTGGAATGGACACCGCGATGCCCTGACTCGAAATAAGGCCGGATATCCCTGCAGTGACTTCAATGCAGGCTCGTCTTGCATCTCCCAGGACGAAAGGATGTCTGAATCCCCTGTGGAAAGCACAGAGAAAGACTTAGTTCCCCACCTCATCGCGACCGATAGCCTCACATCCTTTGAAAACTCCAGAGGTACGCGGAGATCTGTGCCTCCAAAGGAGACGATGCCTGACTCCTCGTGAAACTTGATAGGAGTCCCAGGATTCCTGTGGCACTTGGAAAGGGACACTTGGTCTCCCGCCTCAGCTGGAGAGGCGTCCCAATTGCCCTGCCAAGCCTCGAGGAGAATCCCGAGTTGTCCCTCGCAACTAGGCAGGAGTCCTGACGTCGCTGAAGAAACACGTGGGTGGAAGGGCCATCCCCGTCGTAACTCGAGAATATACCCCAGGTTCCCGCCGCAACTGGAGAGAAACCATGAGACTTCCCCCTCACCGCGAGATGAGGCCCGATTCCCCTGCACTGTGTGCAGAGCAATTCCGTCTTGCACATCACACATGAAAGGAGCCTTGATTTCCTTGATGGCACTCCAGAGAAACCCCAAGAACACTGTTTCAAGGCTAGAGGGATCCTGAGGTCACTGTAGCAACACGAAAGAGCTCCGTGGGCCAAAAATCAACTCGAGATGAGAGGTTAGTCCCTGGCTTCGACTCCAGAGGAATACCACCTTACCACAAGCACCTCAAGAGGAGGCTTCTCTCAGCTCTAGGTATGTGAGAGGGACCCTGAGTTTGCGGCCTGAAGTGGAATGGACACCACGATGCCCTGACGCGAAATAAGGCTGGATATCCCTGCAGTGACTTCAATGCAGGCTCGTCTTGCATCTCCCAAGATGAAAGGATGTCTGAATCCCATGTGGAGACCACAGAGAAAGACCTAGTTCCCCACCTCATCGCGACAGGAGGCCTCAAATACTTTGAAAACTCCAGAGGTATGCGGAGATCAGTGCCTCCAAAGGAGACGATGCCTGACTCCTCGTGAAACTTGATAGGAGACCCAGGATTCCTGTGGCACGTGGAAAGGGACCCTTGGTCTCCCGTCTCAGCTGGAGAGGCGTCCCAATTGCCCTGCAAAGCCTCGAGGAGAATCCCGAGTTGTCCCTCGCAACTAGGCAGGAGTCATGACGTCGCTGAAGAAACATGTGGGTGGAAGCGCCATCCCCGTCGTAACTCGAGAATATACCCCAGGTTCCCGCCGCAACTCGAGAAAAACCATGAGACTTCCCCCTCGCCGCGAGATGAGGCCCGATTCCCCTGCACTGCGTGCAGAACAACTCCGTGGTGCACATCACACATGAAAGGAGCCTTGATTTCCTTGATGGCACTCCAGAGAAACCCCAAGAACACTGTTTCAAGGCTGGAGGGATCCTGAGGTCACTGTAGCAACACGAAAGAGCTCCGTGGACTAAGAATCAACACGAGATGAGAGGTTAGTCCCTGGCTTCGACTCCTGAGGAATACCACCTTACCACAAGCACCTCAAGAGGAGGCTTCTCTCAGCTCTAGGTATGTGAAAGGGATCCTGAGTTTGCGGCCTCAAGTGGAATGGACACCGCGATGCCCTGACTCGAAATAAGGCCGGATATCCCTGCCGTGACTTGAATGCAGGCTCGTCTTGCATCTCCCAAGAAGAAAGGATGTCTGAATCCCCTGTGGAGACCACAGAGAAACACCTAGTTCCCCACCTCATCGCGACCGGAGGCCTCACATCCTTTGAAAACTCCAGAGGTACGCGGAGATCAGTGCCTCCAAAGGAGACGATGCCTGACTCCTCGTGAAACTTGATAGGAGTCCCAGGATTCTTGTGGCACGTGGAAAGGGACCCTTGGTCTCCCGCCTCAGCTGGAGAGGCGTTCCAATTGCCCTGCAAAGCCTCGAGGAGAATCCCGAGTTGTCCCTCGCAACTAGGCAGGAGTCCTGACGTGGCTGAACAAACACGTGGGTGGAAGGGCCATCCCCGTCGTAACTCGAGAATATACCCCAGGTTCCCGCCGCAACTCGAGAAAAACCATGAGACTTCCCACTCGATGCGATATGAGGCCCGATTCCCCTGTACTGCGTGCAGAGCAATTCCGTCTTGCACATCACACATGAAAGGAGCCTTGATTTCCTTGATGGCACTCAAGAGAAACTCCAAGAACACTGTTTCAAGGCTAGAGGGATCCTGAGGTCACTGTAGCAACACGAAAGAACTCTGTGGACCAAAAATCAACTCGAAAAGAGAGGTTAGTCCCTGGATTCGTCTCCAGAGGAATACCACCTTACCACAAGCACCTCAAGAGGAGGCTTCTCTCAGCTCTAGGTATGTGAGAGGGACCCTGAGTTTGCGGCCTCAAGTGGAATGGACACCGCGATGCCCTGACTCGAAATAAGGCCGGATATCCCTGCAGTGACTTCAATGCAGGCTCGTCTTGCATCTCCCAGGAAGAAAGGATGTCTGAATCCCCTGTGGAAAGCACAGAGAAAGACTTAGTTCCCCACCTCATCGCGACCGATAGCCTCACATCCTTTGAAAACTCCAGAGGTACGCGGAGATCAGTGCCTCCAAAGGAGACGATGCCTGACTCCTCGTGAAACTTGATAGGAGTCCCAGGATTCCTGTGGCACATAGAAAGGGAAACTTGGTCTCCCGCCTCAGCTGGAGAGGCGTCCCAATTGCCCTGCCAAGCCTCGAGGAGAATCCCGAGTTGTCCCTCGCAACTAGGCAGGAGTCCTGACGTGGCTGAACACACACGTGTGTGGAAGGGCCATCCCCGTCGTAACTCGAGAATATACCCCAGGTTCCCGCCGCAACTCGAGAAAAACCATGAGACTTCCCCCTCGCCGCGAGATGAGGCCCGATTCCCCTGCACTGCGTGCAGAGCAATTCTGTGTTTCACATCACACATGAAAGGAGCCTTGATTTCCTTCATGGCACTCCAGAGAAACCCCAAGAACACTGTTTCAAGGCTAGAGGGATCCTGAGGTCACTGTAGCAACACGAAAGAGCTCCGTGGACCAAAAATCAACTCGAGATGAGAGGTTAGTCCCTGGCTTCGACTCCAGAGGAATACCACCTTACCACAAGCACCTCAAGAGGAGGCTTCTCTCAGCTCTAGGTATGTGAGAGGGACCCTGAGTTTGCGGCCTCAAGTGGAATGGACACCGCGATGCCCTGACTCGAAATAAGGCCGGATATCCCTGCAGTGACTGGAATGCAGGCTCGTCTTGCATCTCCCAAGACGAAAGGGTGTCTGAATCCCCTGTGGAGACCACAGAGAAAGACCTAGTTCCCCACCTCATCGCGACAGGAGGCCTCAAATCCTTTGAAAACTCCAGAGGTATGCGGAGATCAGTGCCTCCAAAGGAGACGATGCCTGACTCCTCGTGAAACTTGATAGGAGACCCAGGATTCCTGTGGCACTTGGAAAGGGACCCTTGGTCTCCCGCCTCAGCTGGAGAGGCGTCCCAATTGCCCTGCAAAGCCTCGAGGAGAATCCCGAGTTGTCCCTCGCAACTAGGCACGAGTCCTGACGTCACTGAAGAAACACGTGGGTGGAAGGGCCATCCCCATCGTAACTCGAGAATATACCCCAGGTTCCCGCCGCAACTCGAGAAAAACCATGAGACTTCCCCCTCGCCGCGAGATGAGGCCCGATTCCCCTGCACTGCGTGCAGAGCAATTCTGTGTTGCACATCACACATGAAAGGAGCCTTGATTTCCTTCATGGCACTCCAGAGAAACCCCAAGAACACTGTTTCAAGGATAGAGGGATCCTGAGGTCACTGTAGCAACAAGAAAGAGCTCCATGGACCAAGAATCAACTCGAAAAGAGAGGTTAGTCCCTGGCTTCGACTCCTGAGGAATACCACCTTACGACAAGCACCTCAAGAGGAGGCTTCTCTCAGCTCTAGGTATGTGAGAGGGACCCTGAGTTTGCGGCCTCAAGTGGAATGGACACCGCGATGCCCTGACTCGAAATAAGGCCGGATATCCTTGCAGTGACTTCAATGCAGGCTCGTCTTGCATCTCCCAGGACGAAAGGATGTCTGAATCCCCTGTGGAAAGCACAGAGAAAGACTTAGTTCCCCACCTCATCGCGACCGGAGGCCTCACATCCTTTGAAAACTCCAGAGGTACGCGGAGATCAGTACCTCCAAAGGAGACGATGCCTGACTCCTCGTGAAACTTGATAGGAGTCCCAGGATTCTTGTGGCACGTGGAAAGGGACCCTTGGTCTCCCGCCTCAGCTGGAGAGGCATTCCAATTGCCCTGCCAAGCCTCGAGGAGAATCCCGAGTTGTCCCTCGCAACTAGGCAGGAGTCCTGACGTGGCTGAACAAACACGTGGGTGGAAGGGTCATCCCCTTCGTAACTCGAGAATATACCCCAGGTTCCCGCCGCAACTCGAGAAAAACCATGAGACTTCCCCCTCGATGCGAGATGAGGCCCGATTCCACTGTACTGCGTGCAGAGCAATTCCGTCTTGCACATCACACATGAAAGGAGCCTTGATTTCCTTGATGGCACTCCAGAGAAACCCCAAGAACACTGTTTCAAGGCTAGAGGGTTCCTGAGGTCACTGTAGCAACACGAAAGAACTCTGTGGACCAAAAATCAACTCGAAAAGAGAGGTTAGTCCCTGCATTCGTCTCCAGAGGAATACCACCTTACCACAAGCACCTCAAGAGGAGGCTTCTCTCAGCTCTAGGTATGTGAGAGGGACCCTGAGTTTGCGGCCTCAAGTGGAATGGACACCGCGATGCCCTGACTCGAAATAAGGCCGGATATCCCTGCAGTGACTTCAATGCAGGCTCGTCTTGCATCTCCCAGGACGAAAGGATGTCTGAATTCCCTGTGGAAAGCACAGAGAAAGACTTAGTTCCCCACCTCATCGCGACCGATAGCCTCACATCCTTTGAAAACTCCAGAGGTACGCGGAGATCAGTGCCTCCAAAGGAGACGATGCCTGACTCCTCGTGAAACTTGATAGGAGTCCCAGGATTCCTGTGGCACTTGGAAAGGGACACTTGGTCTCCCGCCTCAGCTGGAGAGGCGTCCCAATTGCCCTGCCAAGCCTCGAGGAGAATCCAGAGTTGTCCCTCGCAACTAGGCAGGAGTCCTGACGTCGCTGAAGAAACACGTGGGTGGAAGGGCCATCCCCGTCGTAACTCGAGAATATACCCCAGGTTCCCGCCGCAACTCGAGAAAAACCATGAGACTTCCCCCTCGCCGCGAGATGAGGCCCGATTCCCCTGCACTGCGTGCAGAGCAATTCCGTCTTGCACATCACACATGAAAGGAGCCTTGATTTCCTTCATGGCACTCCAGAGAAACCCCAAGAACACTGTTTCAAGGCTAGAGGGATCCTGAGGTCACTGTAGCAACACGAAAGAGCTCCGTGGGCCAAAAATCAACTCGAGATGAGAGGTTAGTCCCTGGCTTCGACTCCAGAGGAATACCACCTTACCACAAGCACCTCAAGAGGAGGCTTCTCTCAGCTCTAGGTATGTGAGAGGGACCCTGAGTTTGCGGCCTCAAGTGGAATGGACACCGCGATGCCCTGACGCGAAATAAGGCTGGATATCCCTGCAGTGACTTGAATGCAGGCTCGTCTTGCATCTCCCAAGATGAAAGGATGTCTGAATCCCCTGTGGAGACCACAGAGAAAGACCTAGTTCCCCACCTCATCGCGACCGGAGGCCTCACATCCTTTGAAAACTCCAGAGGTACGCGGAGATCAGTGCCTCTAAAGGAGACGATGCCTGACTCCTCGTGAAACTTGATAGGAGTCCCAGGATTCCTGTGGCACGTGGAAAGGGACCCTTGGTCTCCCGCCTCAGTTGGAGAGGCGTCCCAATTGCCTTGCCAAGCCTCGAGGAGAATCCCGAGTTGTGTCTCGCAACTAGGCAAGAGTCCTGACGTGGCTGAACACACACGTGGGTGGAAGGGCCATCCCCGTCGTAACTCGAGAATATACCCCAGGTTCCCGCCGCAACTCGAGAAAAACCATGAGACTTCCCCCTCGCCGCGAGATGAGGCCCGATTCCCCTGCACTGCGTGCAGAGCAATTCCGTGTTGCACATCACACATGAAAGGAGCCTTGATTTCCTTGATGGCACTCCAGAGAAACCCCAAGAACACTGTTTCAAGCCTAGAGGGATCCTGAGGTCACTGTAGCAACACGAAAGAGCTCCGTGGACCAAGAATCAACACGAGATGAGAGGTTAGTCCCTGGCTTCGACTCCTGAGGAATACCACCTTACCACAAGCACCTCAAGAGGAGGCTTCTCTCAGCTCTAGGTATGTGAGAGGGACCCTGAGTTTGCGGCCTCAAGTGGAATGGACACCGCGATGCCCTGACTCGAACTAAAGCCGGATATTCCTGCAGTGACTTCAATGCAGGCTCGTCTTGCATCTCCCAGGACGAAAGAATGTCTGAATTCCCTGTGGAAAGCACAGAAAAAGACTTAGTTCCCCACCTCATCGCGACCGATAGCCTCACATCCTTTGAAAACTCCAGAGGTACGCGGAGATCAGTGCCTCCAAAGGAGACGATGCCTGACTCCTCGTGAAACTTGATAGGAGTCCCAGGATTCCTGTGGCACTTGGACAGGGACCCTTGGTCTCCCGCCTCAGCTGGAGAGGCGTCCCAATTGCCCTGCCAAGCCTCGAGGAGAATCCAGAGTTGTCCCTCGCAACTAGGCAGGAGTCCTGACGTCGCTGAAGAAACACGTGGGTGGAAGGGCCATCCCCGTCGTAACTCGAGAATATACCCCAGGTTCCCGCCGCAACTCGAGAAAAACCATGAGACTTCCCCCTCGCCGCGAGATGAGGCCCGATTCCCCTGCACTGCGTGCAGAGCAATTCCGTCTGGCACATCACACATGAAAGGAGCCTTGATTTCCTTCATGGCACTCCAGAGAAACCACAAGAACACTGTTTCAAGGCTAGAGGGATCCTGAGGTCACTGTAGCAACACGAAAGAGCTCCGTGGGCCAAAAATCAACTCGAGATGAGAGGTTAGTCCCTGGCTTCGACTCCAGAGGAATACCACCTTACCACAAGCACCTCAAGAGGAGGCTTCTCTCAGCTCTAGGTATGTGAGAGGGACCCTGAGTTTGCGGCCTCAAGTGGAATGGACACCGCGATGCCCTGACGCGAAATAAGGCTGGATATCCCTGCAGTGACTTGAATGCAGGCTCGTCTTGCATCTCCCAAGATGAAAGGATGTCTGAAGCCCCTGTGGAGACCACAGAGAAAGACCTAGTTCCCCACCTCATCGCGACCGGAGGCCTCACATCCTTTGAAAACTCCAGAGGTACGCGGAGATCAGTGCCTCCAAAGGAGACGATGCCTGACTCCTCGTGAAACTTGATAGGAGTCCCAGGATTCCTGTGGCACGTGGAAAGGGACACTTGGTCTCCCGCCTCAGCTGGAGAGGCGTCCCAATTGCCTTGCCAAGCCTCGAGGAGAATCCCGAGTTGTGTCTCGCAACTAGGCAAGAGTCCTGACGTGGCTTAACACACACGTGTGTGGAAGGGCCATCCCCGTCGTAACTCGAGAATATACCCCAGGTTCCCGCCGCAACTCGAGAAAAACCATGAGACTTCCCCTTCGCCGCGAGGTGAGGCCCGATTCCCCTGCACTGCGTGCAGAGCAATTCCGTGTTGCACATCACACATGAAAGGAGCCTTGATTTCCTTCATGGCACTCCAGAGAAACTCCAAGAACACTGTTTCAAGGCTAGAGGGATCCTGAGGTCACTGTAGCAACACGAAAGAGCTCCGTGGGCCAAAAATCAACTCGAGATGAGAGGTTAGTCCCTGGCTTCGACTCCAGAGGAATACCACCTTACCACAAGCACCTCAAGAGGAGGCTTCTCTCAGCTCTAGGTATGTGAGAGGGACCCTGAGTTTGCGGCCTCAAGTGGAATGGACACCGCGATGCCCTGACTCGAAATAAGGCCGGATATCCCTGCATTGACTTCAATGCAGGCTCGTCTTGCATCTCCCAGGACGAAAGGATGTCTGAATCCCCTGTGGAAAGCACAGAGAAAGACATAGTTCCCCACCTCATCGCGACCGATAGCCTCACATCCTTTGAAAACTCCAGAGGTACGCGGAGATCAGTGCCTCCAAAGGAGACGATGCCTGACTCCTCGTGAAACTTGATAGGAGTCCCAGGATTCCTCTGGCACTTGGAAAGGGACACTTGGTCTCCCGTCTCAGCTGGAGAGGCGTCCCAATTGCCCTGCCAAGCCTCAAGGAGAATCCAGAGTTGTCCCTCGCAACTAGGCAGGAGTCCTGAAGTGGCTGAACAAACACGTGGGTGGACGGGCCATCCCCGTCTTAACTCGAGAATATACCCCAGGTTCCCGCCGCAACTCGAGAAAAACCATGAGACTTCCCACTCGATGCGAGATGAGGCCCGATTCCCCTGCACTGCGTGCAGAGCAATTCCGTCTTGCACATCACACATGAAAGGAGCCTTGATTTCCTTGATGGCACTCCAGAGAAACCCCAAGAACACTGTTTCAAGGATAGAGGGATCCTGAGGTCACTGTAGCAACACGAAAGAGCTCCGTGGGCCAAAAATCAACTCGAGATGAGAGGTTAGTCCCTGGATTCGACTCCAGAGGAATACCACCTTACCACAAGCACCTCAAGAGGAGGCTTCTCTCAGCTCCAAGTATGTGAGAGGGACCCTGAGTTTGCGGCCTCAAGTGGAATGGACACCGCGATGCCCTGACGCGAAATAAGGCTGGATATCCCTGCAGTAACTTGAATGCAGGCTCGTCTTGCATCTCCCAAGATGAAAGGATGTCTGAATCCCCTGTGGAGACCACAGAGAAAGACCTAGTTCCCCACCTCATCGCGACCGGAGGCCTCACATCCTTTGAAAACTCCAGAGGTACGCGGAGATCAGTGCCTCCAAAGGAGACGATGCCTGACTCCTCGTGAAACTTGATAGGAGTCCCAGGATTCCTGTGGCACGTGGAAAGGGACACTTGGTCTCTCGCCTCAGCTGGAGAGGCGTCCCAATTGCCTTGCCAAGCCTCGAGGAGAATCCCGAGTTGTGTCTCGCAACTAGGCAAGAGTCCTGACATGGCTGAACACACACGTGGGTGGAAGGGCCATCCCCGTCGTAACTCGAGAATATACCCCAGGTTCCCGCCGCAACTCGAGAAAAACCATGAGACTTCCCCCTCGCCGCGAGATGAGGCCCGATTCCCCTGCACTGCGTGCAGAGCAATTCCGTCTTGCACATCACACATGAAAGGAGCCTTGATTTCCTTGATGGCACTCCAGAGAAACCCCAAGAACACTGTTTCAAGGCTAGAGGGATCCTGAGGTCACTGTAGCAACACGAAAGAGCTCCGTGGACCAAGAATCAACACGAGATGAGAGGTTAGTCCCTGGCTTCGACTCCTGAGGAATACCACCTTACCACAAGCACCTCAAGAGGAGGCTTCTCTCAGCTCTAGGTATGTGAGAGGGATCCTGAGTTTGCGGCCTCAAGTGGAATGGACACCGCGATGCCCTGACTCGAAATAAGGCCGGATATCCCTGCAGTAACTTGAATGCAGGCTCGTCTTGCATCTCCCAAGAAGAAAGGATGTCTGAATCCCCCGTGGAGACCACAGAGAAACACCTAGTTCTCCACCTCATCGCGACCGGAGGCCTCACATCCTTTGAAAACTCCAGAGGTATGCGGAGATCAGTGCCTCCAAAGGAGACGATGCCTGACTCCTCGTGAAACTTGATAGGAGACCCAGGATTCCTGTGGCACGTGGAAAGGGACCCTTGGTCTCCCGTCTCAGCTGGAGAGGAGTCCCAATTGCCCTGCAAAGCCTCGAGGAGAATCCCGAGTTGTCCCTCGCAACTAGGCAGGAGTCCTGACGTGGCTGAAGAAACACGTGGGTGGAAGGGCCAACCCCATCGTAACTCGAGAATATACCCCAGGTTCCCGCCGCAACTCGAGAAAAACCATGAGACTTCCCCCTCGCCGCGAGATGAGGCCCGATTCCCCTGCACTGCGTGCAGAGCAATTCCGTGTTGCACATCACACATGAAAGGAGCCTTGATTTCCTTGATGGCACTCCAGAGAAACCCCAAGAACACTGTTTCAAGCCTAGAGGGATCCTGAGGTCACTGTAGCAACACGAAAGAGCTCCGTGGACCAAGAATCAACACGAGATGAGAGGTTAGTCCCTGGCTTCGACTCCTGAGGAATACCACCTTACCACAAGCACCTCAAGAGGAGGCTTCTCTCAGCTCTAGGTATGTGAGAGGGATCCTGAGTTTGCGGCCTCAAGTGGAATGGACACCGCGATGCCCTGACTCGAAATAAGGCCGGATATCCCTGCAGTGACTTCAATGCAGGCTCGTCTTGCATCTCCCAAGAAGAAAGGATGTCTGAATCCCCTGTGGAGACCACAGAAAAACACGTAGTTTCCCACCTCATCGCGACCGGAGGCCTCACATCCTTTGAAAACTCCAGAGGTACGCGGAGATCTGTGCCTCCAAAGGAGACGATGCCTGACTCCTCGTGAAACTTGATAGGTGTCCCAGGATTCTTGTGGCACGTGGAAAGGGACCCTTGGTCTCCCGCCTCAGCTGGAGAGGCGTTCCAATTGCCCTGCCAAGCCTCGAGGAGAATCCCGAGTTGTCCCTCGCAACTAGACAGGAGTCCTGACGTGGCTGAACAAACACGTGGGTGGAAGGGCCATCCCCGTCGTAACTCGAGAATATACCCCAGGTTCCCGCCGCAACTCGAGAAAAACCATGAGACTTCCCCCTTAATGCGAGATGAGGCCCGATTCCCCTGTACTGCGTGCAGAGCAATTCCGTCTTGCACATCACACATGAAAGGAGCCTTGATTTCCTTGATGGCACTCCAGAGAAACCCCAAGAACACTGTTTCAAGGCTAGAGGGATCCTGAGGTCACTGTAGCAACACGAAAGAACTCCGTGGGCCAAAAATCAATTCGAGATGAGAGGTTTGTCCCTGGCTTCGACTCCAGAGGAATACCACCTTACCACAAGCACCTCAAGAGGAGGCTTCTCTCAGCTCTAGGTATGTGAGAGGGACCCTGAGTTTGCGGCCTCAAGTGGAATGGACACCGCGATGCCCTGACTCGAAATAAGGCCGGATATCCCTGCAGTGACTTGAATGCAGGCTCGTCTTGCATCTCCCAGAACGAAAGGATGTCTGAATCCCCTGTGGAAAGCAGAGAGAAAGACTTAGTTCCCCACCTCATCGCGACCAGAGGCCTCACATCCTTTGAAAACTCCAGAGGTACGCGGAGATCAGTGCCTCCAAAGGAGACGATGCCTGACTCCTCGTGAAACTTGATAGGAGTCCCAGGATTCCTGTGGCACGTGGAAAGGGACCCTTGGTCTCCCGCCTCAGCTGGAGAGGCGTCCCAATTGCCCTGCCAAGCCTCAAGGAGAATCCAGAGTTGTCCCTCGCAACTAGGCAGGAGTCCTGACGTCGCTGAAGAAACACGTGGGTGGACGGGCCATCCCCGTCGTAACTCGAGAATATACCCCAGGTTCCCGCCGCAGCTCGAGAAAAACCATGAGACTTCCCCCTCGCCGCGAGATGAGGCCCGATTCCCCTGCACTGCGTGCAGAGCAATTCCGTCTTGCACATCACACATGAAAGGAGCCTTGATTTCCTTGATGGCACTCCAGAGAAACCCCAAGAACACTGTTTCAAGGCTAGAGGGATCCTGAGGTCACTGTAGCAACACGAAAGAGCTCCGTGGGCCAAAAATCAACTCGAGATGAGAGGTTAGTCCCTGGCTTCGACTCCAGAGGAATACCACCTTACCACAAGCACCTCAAGAGGAGGCTTCTCTCAGCTCTAGGTATGTGAGAGGGACCGTGAGTTTGCGGCCTCAAGTGGAATGGACACCGCGATGCCCTGACGCGAAATAAGGCTGGATATCCCTGCAGTGACTTGAATGCAGGCTCGTCTTGCATCTCCCAAGATGAAAGGATGTCTGAATCCCCTGTCGAGACCACAGAGAAAGACCTAGTTCCCCACCTCATCGCGACCGGAGACCTCACATCCTTTGAAAACTCCAGAGGTACGCGGAGATCAGTGCCTCCAAAGGAGACGATGCCTGACTCCTCGTGAAACTTGATAGGAGTCCCAGGATTCCTGTGGCACGTGGAAAGGGACCCTTGGTCTCCCGCCTCAGCTGGAGAGGCGTCCCAATTGCCTTGCCAAGCCTCGAGGAGAATCCCGAGTTTTCCCTCGCAACTAGGCAGGAGTCCTGACATGGCTGAACACACACGTGTGTGGAAGGGCCATCCCCGTCGTAACTCGAGAATATACCCCAGGTTCCCGCCGCAACTCGAGAAAAACCATGAGACTTCCCCCTCGCCACGAGATGAGGCCCGATTCCCCTGCACTGCGTGCAGAGCAATTCCGTCTTGCACATCACACATGAAAGGAGCCTTGATTTCCTTGATGGCACTCCAGAGAAACCCCAAGAACACTGTTTCAAGGCTAGAGGGATCCTGAGGTCACTGTAGCAACACGAAAGAGCTCCGTGGACCAAGAATCAACACGAGATGAGAGGTTAGTCCCTGGCTTCGACTCCTGAGGAATACCACCTTACCACAAGCACCTCAAGAGGAGGCTTCTCTCAGCTCTAGGAATGTGAGAGGGACCCTGAGTTTGCGGCCTCAAGTGGAATGGACACCGCGATGCCCTGACTCGAAATAAGGCCGGATATCCCTGCAGTGACTTGAATGCAGGCTCGTCTTGCATCTCCCAAGAAGAAAGGATGTCTGAATCCCCTGTGGAGACCACAGAGAAACACCTAGTTCCCCACCTCATCGCGACCGCAGGCCTCACATCCTCTGAAAACTCCAGAGGTGCGCGGAGATCAGTGCCTCCAAAGGAGACGATGCCTGACTCTTCGTGAAACTTGATAGGAGTCCCAGGATTCTTGTGGCACGTGGAAAGGGACCCTTGGTCTCCCGCCTCAGCTGGAGAGGCGTTCCAATTGCCCTGCCAAGCCTCGAGGAGAATCCCGAGTTGTCCCTCGCAACTAGGCAGGAGTCCTGACGTGGCTGAACAAACACGTGGGTGGAAGGGCCATCCCCGTCGTAACTCGAGAATATACCCCAGGTTCCCGCCGCAACTAGAGAAAAACCATGAGACTTCCCCCTCGATGCGAGATGAGGCCCGATTCCCCTCTACTGCGTGCAGAGCAATTCCGTCTTGCACATCACACATGAAAGGAGCCTTGATTTCCTTGATGGCACTCCAGAGAAACCCCAAGAACACTGTTTCAAGGATAGAGGGATCCTGAGGTCACTGTAGCAACACGAAAGAACTCTGTGGACCAAAAATCAACTCGAAAAGAGAGGTTAGTCCCTGGATTCGTCTCCAGAGGAATACCACCTAACCACAAGCACCTCAAGAGGAGGCTTCTCTCAGCTCTAGGTATGTGAGAGGGACCCTGAGTTTGCGGCCTCAAGTAGAATGGACACCGCGATGCCCTGACTCGAAATAAGGCCGGATATCCCTGCAGTGACTTCAATGCAGGCTCGTCTTGCATCTCCCAGGACGAAAGGATGTCTGAATCCCCTGTGGAAAGCACAGAGAAAGACTTAGTTCCCGACCTCATCGCGACCGATAGCCTCACATCCTTTGAAAACTCCAGAGGTACGTGGAGATCAGTGCCTCCAAAGGAGACGATGCCTGACTCCTCGTGAAACTTGATAGGAGTCCCAGGATTCCTGTGGCACTTGGAAAGGGACCCTTGGTCTCCCGCCTCAGCTGGAGAGGCGTCCCAATTGCCCTGCCAAGCCTCGAGGAGAATCCAGAGTTGTCCCTCGCAACTAGGCAGGAGTCCTGACGTCGCTGAAGAAACACGTGGGTGGAAGGGCCATCCCCGTCGTAACTCGAGAATATACCCCAGGTTCCCGCCGCAACTCGAGAAAAACCATGAGACTTCCCCCTCGCCGCGAGATGAGGCCCGATTCCCCTGCACTGCGTGCAGAGCAATTCCGTGTTGCACATCACACATGAAAGGAGCCTTGATTTCCTTGATGGCACTCCAGAGAAACCCCAAGAACACTGTTTCAAGGCTAGAGGGATCCTGAGGTCACTGTAGCAACACGAAAGAGCTCCGTGGGCCAAAAATCAACTCGAGATGAGAGGTTAGTCCCTGGCTTCGACTCCTGAGGAATACCACCTTACCACAAGCACCTCAAGAGGAGGCTTCTCTCAGCTCTAGGTATGTGAGAGGGATCCTGAGTTTGCGGCCTCAAGTGGAATGGACACCGCGATGCCCTGACGCGAAATAAGGCCAGATATCCCTGCAGTGACTTGAATGCAGGCTCGTCTTGCATCTCCCAAGAAGAAAGGATGTCTGAATCCCCTGTGGAGACCACAGAGAAACACCTAGTTCCCCACCTCATCGCGACCGGAGGCCTCACATCCTTTGAAAACTCCAGAGGTGCGCGGAGATCAGTGCCTCCAAAGGAGACGATGCCTGACTCCTCGTGAAACTTGATAGGAGTCCCAGGATTCCTGTGGCACGTGGAAAGGGACCCTTGGTCTCCCGCCTCAGCTGGAGAGGCGTTCCAATTGCTCTGCCAAGCCTCGAGGAGAATCCAGAGTTGTCCCTCGCAACTAGGCAGGAGTCCTGACGTGGCTGAACAAACACGTGGGTGGAAGGGCCATCCCCGTCGTAACTCGAGAATATACCCCAGGTTCCCGCCGCAACTCGAGAAAAACCATGAGACGTCCCCCTCAATGCGAGATGAGGCCCGATTCCCCTGTACTGCGTGCAGAGCAATTCCGTCTTGCACATCACACATGAAAGGAGCCTTGATTTCCTTGATGGCACTCCAGAGAAACCCCAAGAACACTGTTTCAAGGCTAGAGGGATCCTGAGGTCACTGTAGCAACAGGAAAGAACTCTGTGGACCAAAAATCAACTCGAAAAGAGAGGTTAGTCCCTGGATTCGTCTCCAGAGGAATACCACCTTACCACAAGCTCCTCAAGAGGAGGCTTCTCTCAGCTCTAGGTATGTGAGAGGGACCCTGAGTTTGCGGCCTCAAGTGGAATGGACACCGCGATGCCCTGACGCGAAATAAGGCTGGATATCCCTGCAGTGACTTGAATGCAGGCTCGTCTTGCATCTCCGAAAATGAAAGGATGTCTGAATCCCCTGTGGAGACCACAGAGAAAGACCTAGTTCCCCACCTCATCGCGACCGGAGGCCTCACATCCTTTGAAAACTCCAGAGGTACGCGGAGATCAGTGCCTCCAAAGGAGACGATGCCTGACTCCTCGTGAAACTTGATAGGAGTCCCAGGATTCCTGTGGCACGTGGAAAGGGACCCTTGGTCTCCCGCCTCAGCTGGAGAGGCGACCCAATTGCCTTGCCAAGCCTCGAGGAGAATCCCGAGTTGTGTCTCGCAACTAGGCAAGAGTCCTGACGTGGCTGAACAAACACGTGTGTGGAAGGGCCATCCCCGTCGTAACTCGAGAATATACCCCAGGTTCCCGCCGCAAATTGAGAAAAACCATGAGACTTCCCCCTCGCCGCGAGATGAGGCCCGATTCCCCTGCACTGCATGCAGAGCAATTCTGTGTTGCACATCACACATGAAAGGAGCCTTGATTTCCTTCATGGCACTCCAGAGAAACCCCAAGAACACTGTTTCAAGGCTAGAGGGATCCTGAGGTCACTGGAGCAACACGAAAGAGCTCCGTGGACCAAAAATCAACTCGAGATGAGAGGTTAGTCCCTGGCTTCGACTCCAGAGGAATACCACCTTACCACAAGCACCTCAAGAGGAGGCTTCTCTCAGCTCTAGGTATGTGAGAGGGACCCTGAGTTTGCGGCCTCAAGTGGAATGGACACCGCGATGCCCTGACTCGAAATAAGGCCGGATATCCCTGCATTGACTTCAATGCAGGCTCGTCTTGCATCTCCCAAGACGAAAGGGTGTCTGAATCCCCTGTGGAGACCACAGAGAAAGACCTAGTTCCCCACCTCATCACGACCGGAGGCCTCACATCCTTTGAAAACTCCAGAGGTACGAGGAGATCAGTGCCTCCAAAGGAGACGATGCCTGACTCCTCGTGAAACTTGATAGGAGTCCCAGGATTCTTGTGGCACGTGGAAAGGGACCCTTGGTCTCCCGCCTCAGCTGGAGAGGCGTTCCAATTGCCCTGCCAAGCCTCGAGGAGAATCCCGAGTTGTCCCTCGCAACTAGGCAGGAGTCCTGACGTGGCTGAACAAACACGTGGGTGGAAGGGCCATCCCCGTCGTAACTCGAGAATATACCCCAGGTTCCCGCCGCAACTCGAGAAAAACCATGAGACTTCCCCCTCGCCGCGAGATGAGGCCCGATTCCCCTGTACTGCGTGCAGAGCAATTCCGTCTTGCAGATCACACATGAAAGGAGCCTTGATTTCCTTGATGGCACTCCAGAGAAACCCCAAGAACACTGTTTCAAGGCTAGAGGGATCCTGAGGTCACTGTAGCAACACGAAAGAACTCTGTGGACCAAAAATCAACTCGAAAAGAGAGGTTAGTCCCTGGATTCGCCTCCAGAGGAATACCACCTTACCACAAGCACCTCAAGAGGAGGCTTCTCTCAGCTCTAGGTATGTGAGAGGGACCCTGAGTTTGCGGCCTCAAGTGGAATGGACACCGCGATGCCCTGACTCGAAATAAGGCCAGATATCCCTGCAGTGACTTGAATGCAGGCTCGTCTTGCATCTCCCAAGAAGAAAGGATGTCTGAATCCCCTGTGGAGACCACAGAGAAACACCTAGTTCCCCACCTCATCGCGACCGGAGGCCTCACATCCTTTGAAAACTCCAGAGGTGCGCGGAGATCAGTGCCTCCAAAGGAGACGATGCCTGACTCCTCGTGAAACTTGATAGGAGTCCCAGGATTCTTGTGGCACGTGGAAAGGGACCCTTGGTCTCCCGCCTCAGCTGGAGAGGCGTTCCAATTGCCCTGCCAAGCCTAAGGAGAATCCCGAGTTGTCCCTCGCAACTAGGCAGGAGTCCTGACGTGGCTGAACAAACACGTGGGTGGAATGGCCATCCCCGTCGTAACTCGAGAATATACCCCAGGTTCCCGCCGCAACTCGAGAAAAACCATGAGACTTCCCCCTCAATGCGAGATGAGGCCCGATTCCCCTGTACTGCGTGCAGAGCAATTCCGTCTTGCACATCACACATGAAAGAGGCCTTGATTTCCTTCATGGCACTCCAGAGAAACCCCAAGAACACTGTTTCAAGGATAGAGGGATCCTGAGGTCACTGTAGCAACACGAAAGAACTCTGTGGACCAAAAATCAACTCGAAAAGAGAGGTTAGTCCCTGGATTCGTCTCCAGAGGAATACCACCTTACCACAAGCACCTCAAGACAAGCACCTCAAGAGGAGGCTTCTCTCAGCTCTAGGTATGTGAGAGGGACCCTGAGTTTGCGGCCTCAAGTGGAATGGACACCGCGATGCCCTGACTCGAAATAAGGCCGGATATCCCTGCAGTGACTGGAATGCAGGCTCGTCTTGCATCTCCCAGGACGAAAGGATGTCTGAATCCCCTGTGGAGACCACAGAGAAAGACCTAGTTCCCCACCTCATCGCGACCGGAGGCCTCACATCCTTTGAAAACTCCAGAGGTACGCGGAGATCAGTGCCTCCAAAGGAGACGATGCCTGACTCCTCGTGAAACTTGATAGGAGTCCCAGGATTCCTGTGGCACGTGGAAAGGGACCCTTGGTCTCCCGCCTCAGCTGGAGAGGCGTCCCAATTGCCTTGCCAAGCCTCGAGGAGAATCCCGAGTTGTGTCTCGCAACTAGGCAGGAGTCCTGTCATGGCTGAACACACACGTGTGTGGAAGGGCCATCTCCGTCGTAACTCGAGAATATACCCCAGGTTCCCGCCGCAACTCGAGAAAAACCATGAGACTTCCCCCTCGCCACGAGATGAGGCCCGATTCCCCTGCACTGCGTGCAGAGCAATTCCGTGTTGCACATCACACATGAAAGGAGCCTTGATTTCCTTGATGGCACTCCAGAGAAACCCCAAGAACACTGTTTCAAGGCTAGAGGGATCCTGAGGTCACTGTAGCAACACGAAAGAGCTCCGTGGACCAAGAATCAACACGAGATGAGAGGTTAGTCCCTGGCTTCGACTCCTGAGGAATACCACCTTACCACAAGCACCTCAAGAGGAGGCTTCTCTCAGCTCTAGGAATGTGAGAGGGACCCTGAGTTTGCGGCCTCAAGTGGAATGGACACCGCGATGCCCTGACTCGAAATAAGGCCGGATATCCCTGCAGTGACTTGAATGCAGGCTCGTCTTGCATCTCCCAAGAAGAAAGGATGTCTGAATCCCCTGTGGAGACCACAGAGAAACACCTAGTTCCCCACCTCATCGCGACCGCAGGCCTCACATCCTCTGAAAACTCCAGAGGTACGCGGAGATCAGTGCCTCCAAAGGAGACGATGCCTGACTCTTCGTGAAACTTGATAGGAGTCCCAGGATTCTTGTGGCACGTGGAAAGGGACCCTTGGTCTCCCGCCTCAGCTGGAGAGGCGTTCCAATTGCCCTGCCAAGCCTCGAGGAGAATCCCGAGTTGTCCCTCGCAACTAGGCAGGAGTCCTGACGTGGCTGAACAAACACGTGGGTGGAAGGGCCATCCCCGTCGTAACTCGAGAATATACCCCAGGTTCCCGCCGCAACTCGAGAAAAACCATGAGACTTCCCCCTCGCCGCGAGATGAGGCCCGATTCCCCTGTACTGCGTGCAGAGCAATTCCGTCTTGCAGATCACACATGAAAGGAGCCTTGATTTCCTTGATGGCACTCCAGAGAAACCCCAAGAACACTGTTTCAAGGATAGAGGGATCCTGAGGTCACTGTAGCAACACGAAAGAACTCTGTGGACCAAAAATCAACTCGAAAAGAGAGGTTAGTCCCTGGATTCGACTCCAGAGGAATACCACCTTACCACAAGCACCTCAAGAGGAGGCTTCTCTCAGCTCTAGGTATGTGAGAGGGACCCTGAGTTTGCGGCCTCAAGTGGAATGGACACCGCGATGCCCTGACTCGAAATAAGGCCAGATATCCCTGCAGTGACTTGAATGCAGGCTCGTCTTGCAACTCCCAAGAAGAAAGGATGTCTGAATCCCCTGTGGAGACCACAGAGAAACACCTAGTTCCCCACCTCATCGCGACCGGAGGCCTCACATCCTTTGAAAACTCCAGAGGTGCGCGGAGATCAGTGCCTCCAAAGGAGACGATGCCTGACTCCTCGTGAAACTTGATAGGAGTCCCAGGATTCTTGTGGCACGTGGAAAGGGACCCTTGGTCTCCCGCCTCAGCTGGAGAGGCGTTCCAATTGCCCTGCCAAGCCTCGAGGAGAATCCCGAGTTGTCCCTCGCAACTAGGCAGGAGTCCTGACGTGGCTGAACAAACACGTGGGTGGAATGGCCATCCCCGTCGTAACTCGAGAATATACCCCAGGTTCCCGCCGCAACTCGAGAAAAACCATGAGACTTCCCCCTCAATGCGAGATGAGGCCCGATTCCCCTGTACTGCGTGCAGAGCAATTCCGTCTTGCACATCACACTTGAAAGAGGCCTTGATTTCCTTCATGGCACTCCAGAGAAACCCCAAGAACACTGTTTCAAGGATAGAGGGATCCTGAGGTCACTGTAGCAACACGAAAGAACTCTGTGGACCAAAAATCAACTCGAAAAGAGAGGTTAGTCCCTGGATTCGTCTCCAGAGGAATACCACCTTACCACAAGCACCTCAAGAGGAGGCTTCTCTCAGCTCTAGGTATGTGAGAGGGACCCTGAGTTTGCGGCCTCAAGTGGAATGGACACCGCGATGCCCTGACTCGAAATAAGGCCGGATATCCCTGCAGTGACTTCAATGCAGGCTCGTCTTGCATCTCCCAGGACGAAAGGATGTCTGAATCCCCTGTGGAGACCACAGAGAAAGACCTAGTTCCCCACCTCATCGCGACCGGAGGCCTCACATCCTTTGAAAACTCCAGAGGTACGCGGAGATCAGTGCCTCCAAAGGAGACGATGCCTGACTCCTCGTGAAACTTGATAGGAGTCCCAGGATTCCTGTGGCACGTGGAAAGGGACCCTTGGTCTCCCGCCTCAGCTGGAGAGGCGTCCCAATTGCCTTGCCAAGCCTCGAGGAGAATCCCGAGTTGTGTCTCGTAACTAGGCAGGAGTCCTGACATGGCTGAACACACACGTGTGTGGAAGGGCCATCCCCATCGTAACTCGAGAATATACCCCAGGTTCCCGCCGCAACTCGAGAAAAACCATGAGACTTCCCCCTCGCCACGAGATGAGGCCCGATTCCCCTGCACTGCGTGCAGAGCAATTCCGTCTTGCACATCACACATGAAAGGAGCCTTGATTTCCTTGATGGCACTCCAGAGAAACCCCAAGAACACTGTTTCAAGGCTAGAGGGATCCTGAGGTCACTGTAGCAACACGAAAGAGCTCCGTGGACCAAGAATCAACACGAGATGAGAGGTTAGTCCCTGGCTTCGACTCCTGAGGAATACCACCTTACCACAAGCACCTCAAGAGGAGGCTTCTCTCAGCTCTAGGAATGTGAGAGGGACCCTGAGTTTGCGGCCTCAAGTGGAATGGACACCGCGATGCCCTGACTCGAAATAAGGCCGGATATCCCTGCAGTGACTTGAATGCAGGCTCGTCTTGCATCTCCCAAGAAGAAAGGATGTCTGAATCCCCTGTGGAGACCACAGAGAAACACCTAGTTCCCCACCTCATCGCGACCGCAGGCCTCACATCCTCTGAAAACTCCAGAGGTGCGCGGAGATCAGTGCCTCCAAAGGAGACGATGCCTGACTCTTCGTGAAACTTGATAGGAGTCCCAGGATTCTTGTGGCACGTGGAAAGGGACCCTTGGTCTCCCGCCTCAGCTGGAGAGGCGTTCCAATTGCCCTGCCAAGCCTCGAGGAGAATCCCGAGTTGTCCCTCGCAACTAGGCAGGAGTCCTGACGTGGCTGAACAAACACGTGGGTGGAAGGGCCATCCCCGTCGTAACTCGAGAATATACCCCAGGTTCCCGCCGCAACTCGAGAAAAACCATGAGACTTCCCCCTCGATGCGAGATGAGGCCCGATTCCCCTGTACTGCGTGCAGAGCAATTCCGTCTTGCACATCACACATGAAAGGAGCCTTGATTTCCTTGATGGCACTCCAGAGAAACCCCAAGAACACTGTTTCAAGGATAGAGGGATCCTGAGGTCACTGTAGCAACACGAAAGAACTCTGTGGACCAAAAATCAACTCGAAAAGAGAGGTTAGTCCCTGGATTCGTCTCCAGAGGAATACCACCTAACCACAAGCACCTCAAGAGGAGGCTTCTCTCAGCTCTAGGTATGTGAGAGGGACCCTGAGTTTGCGGCCTCAAGTAGAATGGACACCGCGATGCCCTGACTCGAAATAAGGCCGGATATCCCTGCAGTGACTTCAATGCAGGCTCGTCTTGCATCTCCCAGGATGAAAGGATGTCTGAATCCCCTGTGGAAAGCACAGAGAAAGACTTAGTTCCCCACCTCATCGCGACCGATAGCCTCACATCCTTTGAAAAATCCAGAGGTACGCGGAGATCAGTGCCTCCAAAGGAGACGATGCCTGACTCCTCGTGAAACTTGATAGGAGTCCCAGGATTCCTGTGGCACGTGGAAAGGGACCCTTGGTCTCCCGCCTCAGCTGGAGAGGCGTCCCAATTGCCCTGCCAAGCCTCGAGGAGAATCCAGAGTTGTCCCTCGCAACTAGGCAGGAGTCCTGACGTCGCTGAAGAAACACGTGGGTGGAAGGGCCATCCCCGTCGTAACTCGAGAATATACCCCAGGTTCCCGCCGCAACTCGAGAAAAACCATGAGACTTCCCCCTCGCCGCGAGATGAGGCCCGATTCCCCTGCACTGCGTGCAGAGCAATTCCGTGTTGCACATCACACATGAAAGGAGCCTTGATTTCCTTGATGGCACTCCAGAGAAACCCCAAGAACACTGTTTCAAGGCTAGAGGGATCCTGAGGTCACTGTAGCAACACGAAAGAGCTCCGTGGGCCAAAAATCAACTCGAGATGAGAGGTTAGTCCCTGGCTTCGACTCCTGAGGAATACCACCTTACCACAAGCACCTCAAGAGGAGGCTTCTCTCAGCTCTAGGTATGTGAGAGGGATCCTGAGTTTGCGGCCTCAAGTGGAATGGACACCGCGATGCCCTGACGCGAAATAAGGCCAGATATCCCTGCAGTGACTTGAATGCAGGCTCGTCTTGCATCTCCCAAAAAGAAAGGATGTCTGAATCCCCTGTGGAGACCACAGAGAAACACCTAGTTCCCCACCTCATCGCGACCGGAGGCCTCACATCCTTTGAAAACTCCAGAGGTGCGCGGAGATCAGTGCCTCCAAAGGAGACGATGCCTGACTCCTCGTGAAACTTGATAGGAGTCCCAGGATTCTTGTGGCACGTGGAAAGGGACCCTTGGTCTCCCGCCTCAGCTGGAGAGGCGTTCCAATTGCTCTGCCAAGCCTCGAGGAGAATCCCGAGTTGTCCCTCGCAACTAGGCAGGAGTCCTGACGTGGCTGAACAAACACGTGGGTGGAAGGGCCATCCCCATCGTAACTCGAGAATATACCCCAGGTTCCCGCCGCAACTCGAGAAAAACCATGAGACGTCCCCCTCAATGCGAGATGAGGCCCGATTCCCCTGTACTGCGTGCAGAGCAATTCCGTCTTGCACATCACACATGAAAGGAGCCTTGATTTCCTTGATGGCACTCCAGAGAAACCCCAAGAACACTGTTTCAAGGCTAGAGGGATCCTGAGGTCACTGTAGCAACAGGAAAGAACTCTGTGGACCAAAAATCAACTCGAAAAGAGAGGTTAGTCCCTGGATTCGTCTCCAGAGGAATACCACCTTACCACAAGCACCTCAAGAGGAGGCTTCTCTCAGCTCTAGGTATGTGAGAGGGACCCTGAGTTTGCGGCCTCAAGTGGAATGGACACCGCGATGCCCTGACTCGAAATAAGGCCGGATATCCCTGCAGTGACTGGAATGCAGGCTCGTCTTGCATCTTCCAACACGAAAGGGTGTCTGAATCCCCTGTGGAGACCACAGAGAAAGACCTAGTTCCCCACCTCATCGCGACCGGAGGCCTCACATCCTTTGAAAACTCCAGAGGTACGCGGAGATCAGTGCCTCCAAAGGAGACGATGCCTGACTCCTCGTGAAACTTGATAGGAGTCCCAGGATTCTTGTGGCACGTGGAAAGGGACCCTTGGTCTCCCGCCTCAGCTGGAGAGGCGTTCCAATTGCCCTGCCAAGCCTCGAGGAGAATCCCGAGTTGTCCCTCGCAACTAGGCAGGAGTCCTGACGTGGCTGAACAAACACGTGGGTGGAAGGGCCATCCCCGTGGTAACTCGAGAATATACCCCAGGTTCCCGCCGCAACTCGAGAAAAACCATGAGACTTCCCCCTCGATGCGAGATGAGGCCCGATTCCCCTGTACTGCGTACAGAGCAATTCCGTCTTGCACATCACACATGAAAGGAGCCTTGATTTTCTTGATGGCACTCCAGAGAAACCCCAAGAACACTGTTTCAAGGATAGAGGGATCCTGAGGTCACTGTAGCAACACGAAAGAGCTCCGTGGACCAAAAATCAACTCGAGATGAGAGGTTAGTCCCTGGCTTCGACTCCAGAGGAATACCACCTTACCACAAGCACCTCAAGAGGAGGCTTCTCTCAGCTCTAGGTATGTGAGAGGGACCCTGAGTTTGCGGACTCAAGTGGAATGGACACCGCGATGCCCTGACTCGAAATAAGGCCGGATATCCCTGCAGTGACTTCAATGCAGGCTCGTCTTGCATCTCCCAGGACGAAAGGATGTCTGAATCCCCTGTGGAAAGCACAGAGAAAGACTTAGTTCCCCACCTCATCGCGACCGACAGCCTCACATCCTTTGAAAACTCCAGAGGTACGCGGAGATCAGTGCCTCCAAAGGAGACGATGCCTGACTCCTCGTGAAACTTGATAGGAGTCCCAGGATTCCTGTGGCACGTGGAAAGGGACCCTTGGTCTCCCGCCTCAGCTGGAGAGTCGTCCCAATTGCCTTGCCAAGCCTCGAGGAGAATCCCGAGTTGTGTCTCGCAACTAGGCAAGAGTCCTGACGTGGCTGAACATACACGTGTGTGGAAGGGCGATCCCCGTCGTAACTCGAGAATATACCCCAGGTTCCCGCCGCAACTCGAGAAAAACCATGAGACTTCCCCCTCGCCGCGAGATGAGGCCCGATTCCCCTGCACTGCATGCAGAGCAATTCTGTGTTGCACATCACACATGAAAGGAGCCTTGATTTCCTTGATGGCACTCCAGAGAAACCCCAAGAACACTGTTTCAAGGCTAGAGGGATCCTGAGGTCACTGTAGCAACACGAAAGAGCTCCGTGGACCAAAAATCAACTCGAGATGAGAGGTTAGTCCCTGGCTTCGACTCCAGAGGAATACCACCTTACCACAAGCACCTCAAGAGGAGGCTTCTCTCATCTCTAGGTATGTGAGAGGGATCCTGAGTTTGCGGCCTCAAGTGGAATGGACACCGCGATGCCCTGACGCGAAATAAGGCTGGATATCCCTGCAGTGACTTCAATGCAGGCTCGTCTTGCATCTCCCAGGACGAAAGGATGTCTGAATCCCCTGTGGAAAGCACAGAGAAAGACTTAGTTCCCCACCTCATCGCGACCAGAGGCCTCACATCCTTTGAAAACTCCAGAGGTACGCGGAGATCAGTGCCTCCAAAGGAGACGATGCCTGACTCCTCGTGAAACTTGATAGGAGTCCCAGGATTCCTGTGGCACTTGGAAAGGGACACTTGGTCTCCCGCCTCAGCTGGAGAGGCGTCCCAATTGCCCTGCCAAGCCTCGAGGAGAATCCAGAGTTGTCCCTCGCAACTAGGCAGGAGTCCTGACGTCGCTGAAGAAACACGTGGGTGGAAGGGCCATCCCCGTCGTAACTCGAGAATATACCCCAGGTTCCCGCCGCAACTCGAGAAAAACCATGAGACTTCCCCCTCGCCGCGAGATGAGGCCAGATTCCTCTGCACTGCGTGCAGAGCAATTCCGTGTTGCACATCACACATGAAAGGAGCCTTGATTTCCTTGATGTCACTCCAGAGAAACCCCAAGAACACTGTTTCAAGGCTAGAGGGATCCTGAGGTCACTGTAGCAACACGAAAGAGCTCCGTGGACCAAGAATCAACACGAGATGAGAGGTTAGTCCCTGGCTTCGACTCCTGAGGAATACCACCTTACCACAAGCACCTCAAGAGGAGGCTTCTCTCAGCTCTAGGTATGTGAGAGGGATCCTGAGTTTGCGGCCTCAAGTGGAATGGACACCGCGATGCCCTGACTCGAAATAAGGCCGGATATCCCTGCAGTGACTTGAATGCAGGCTCGTCTTGCATCTCCCAAGAAGAAAGGATGTCTGAATCCCCTGTGGAGACCACAGAGAAAGACCTAGTTCCCCACCTCATCGCGACCAGAGGCCTCACATCCTTTGAATACTCCAGAGGTACGCGGAGATCAGTGCCTCCAAAGGAGACGATGCCTGACTCCTCGTGAAACTTGATAGGAGTCCCAGGATTCTTGTGGCACGTGGAAAGAAACCCTTGGTCTCCCGCCTCAGCTGGAGAGGCGTTCCAATTGCCCTGCCAAGCCTCGAGGAGAATCCCGAGTTGTCCCTCGCAACTAGGCAGGAGTCCTGACGTGGCTGAACAGACACGTGGGTGGAAGGGCCATCCCCGTCGTAACTCGAGAATATACCCCAGGTTCCCGCCGCAACTCGAGAAAAACCATGAGACTTCCCCCTCGCCGCGAGATGAGGCCCGATTCCCCTGCACTGCGTGCAGAGCAATTCCGTGTTGCACATCACACATGAAAGGAGCCTTGATTTCCTTGATGGTACTCCAGAGAAACCCCAAGAACACTGTTTCAAGGATAGAGGGATCCTGAGGTCACTGTAGCAACACGAAAGAGCTCCGTGGGCCAAAAATCAACTCGAGATGAGAGGTTAGTCCCTGGCTTCGACTCCAGAGGAATACCACCTTACCACAAGCACCTCAAGAGGAGGCTTCTCTCAGCTCTAGGTATGTGAGAGGGACCCTGAGTTTGCGGCCTCAAGTGGAATGGACACCGCGATGCCCTGACGCGAAATAAGGCTGGATATCCCTGCAGTGACTTGAATGCAGGCTCGTCTTGCATCTCCCAAGATGAAAGGATGTCTGAATCCCCTGTGGAGACCACAGAGAAAGACCTACTTCCCCACCTCATCGCGACCGGAGGCCTCACATCCTTTGAAAACTCGAGAGGTACGCGGAGATCAGTGCCTCCAAAGGAGACGATGCCTGACTCCTCGTGAAACTTGATAGGAGTCCCAGGATTCCTGTGGCACGTGGAAAGGGACCCTTGGTCTCCCGCCTCAGCTGGAGAGGCGTCCCAATTGCCTTGCCAAGCCTCGAGGAGAATCCCGAGTTGTGTCTCGCAACTAGGCAAGAGTCCTGACGTGGGTGAACAAACACGTGTGTGGAAGGGCCATCCCCGTCGTAACTCGAGAATATACCCCAGGTTCCCGCCGCAACTCGAGAAAAACCATGAGACTTCCCCCTCGCCGCGAGATGAGGCCCGATTCCCCTGCACTGCGTGCACAGCAATTCTGTGTTGCACATCACACATGAAAGGAGCCTTGATTTCCTTCATGGCACTCCAGAGAAACCCCAAGAACACTGTTTCAAGGCTAGAGGGATCCTGAGGTCACTGTAGCAACACGATAGAGCTCCGTGGACCAAGAATCAACACGAGATGAGAGGTTAGTCCCTGGCTTCGACTCCTGAGGAATACCACCTTACCACAAGCACCTCAAGAGGAGTCTTCTCTCAGTTCTAGGTATGTGAGAGGGATCCTGAGTTTGCGGCCTCAAGTGGAATGGACACCGCGATGCCCTGACTCGAAATAAGGCCGAATATCCCTGCAGTGACTTGAATACAGGCTCGTCTTGCATCTCCCAAGAAGAAAGGATGTCTGAATCCCCTGTGGAGACCACAGAGAAAGACCTAGTTCCCCACCTCATCGCGACCGGAGGCCTAACATCCCTTGAAAACTCCAGAGGTACGCGGAGATCAGTGCCTCCAAAGGAGACGATGCCTGACTCCTCGTGAAACTTGATAGGAGGCCCAGGATTCTTGTGGCACGTGGAAAGGGACCCTTGGTCTCCCGCCTCAGCTGGAGAGGCGTTCCAATTGCCCTGCCAAGCCTCGAGGAAAATCCCGAGTTGTCCCTCGCAACTAGGCAGGAGTCCTGACGTGGCTGAACAAACACGTGGGTGGAAGGGCCATCCCCGTCGTAACTCGAGAATATACCCCAGGTTCCCGCCGCAACTCGAGAAAAACCATGAGACTTCCCCCTCAATGCGAGATGAGGCCCGATTCCCCTGTACTGCGTGCAGAGCAATTCCGTCTTGCACATCACACATGAAAGGAGCCTTGATTTCCTTGATGGCACTCAAGAGAAACCCCAAGAACACTGTTTCAAGGCTAGAGGGATCCTGAGGTCACTGTAGCAACACGAAAGAACTCTGTGGACCAAAAATCAACTCGAAAAGAGAGGTTAGTCCCTGGATTCGTCTCCAGAGGAATACCACCTTACCACAAGCACCTCAAGAGGAGGCTTCTCTCAGCTCTAGGTATGTGAGAGGGACCCTGAGTTTGCGGCCTCAAGTGGAATGAACACCGCGATGCCCTGATTCGAAATAAGGCCAGATATCCCTGCAGTGACTTCAATGCAGGCTCGTCTTGCATCTCCCAGGACGAAAGAATGTCTGAATCCCCTGTGAAAAGCACAGAGAAAGACTTAGTTCCCCACCTCATCGCGACCGATAGCCTCACATCCTTTGAAATCTCCAGAAGTACGCGGAGATCAGTGCCTCCAAAGGAGACGATGCCTGACTCCTCGTGAAACTTGATAGGAGTCCCAGGATTCCTGTGGCACTTGGAAAGGGACACTTGGTCTCCCGCCTCAGCTGGAGAGGCGTTCCAATTGCCCTGCCAAGCCTCGAGGAGAATCCAGAGTTGTCCCTCGCAACTAGGCAGGAGTCCTGACGTGGCTGAACAAACACGTGGGTGGAAGGGCCATCCCCTTCGTAACTCGAGAATATACCCCAGGTTCCCGCCGCAACTCGAGAAAAACCATGAGACTTCCCCCTCGATGCGAGATGAGGCCCGATTCCCCTGTACTGCGTGCAGAGCAATTCCGTCTTGCACATCACACATGAAAGGAGCCTTGATTTCCTTGATGGCACTCCAGAGAAACCCCAAGAACACTGTTTCAAGGCTAGAGGGATCCTGAGGTCACTGTAGCAACACGAAAGAACTCTGTGGACCAAAAATCAACTCGAAAAGAGAGGTTAGTCCCTGGCTTCGTCTCCAGAGGAATACCACCTTACCACAAGCACCTCAAGAGGAGGCTTCTCTCAGCTCTAGGTATGTGAGAGGGACCCTGAGTTTGCGGCCTCAAGTGGAATGGACACCGCGATGCCCTGACTCGAAATAAGGCCGGATATCCCTGCAGTGACTTCAATGCAGGCTCGTCTTGCATCTCTCAGGACGAAAGGATGTCTGAATCCCCTGTGGAAAGCACAGAGAAAGACTTAGTTCCCCACCTCATCGCGACCGATAGCCTCACATCCTTTGAAAACTCCAGAGGTACGCGGAGATCAGTGCCTCCAAAGGAGACGATGCCTGACTCCTCGTGAAACTTGATAGGAGTCCCAGGATTCCTGTGGCACTTGGAAAGGGACACTTGGTCTCCCGCCTGAGCTGGAGAGGCGTCCCAATTGCCCTGCCAAGCCTCGAGGAGAATCCAGAGTTGTCCCTCGCAACTAGGCAGGAGTCCTGACGTCGCTGAAGAAACACGTGGGTGGAAGGGCCATCCCCGTCGTAACTCGAGAATATACCCCAGGTTCCCGCCGCAACTCGAGAAAAACCATGAGACTTCCCCCTCGCCGCGAGATGAGGCCCGATTCCCCTGCACTGCGTGCAGAGCAATTCCGTCTTGCACATCACACATGAAAGGAGCCTTGATTTCCTTGATGGCACTCCAGAGAAACCCCAAGAACACTGTTTCAAGGCTAGAGGGATCCTGAGGTCACTGTAGCAACACGAAAGAGCTCCGAGGGCCAAAAATCAACTCGAGATGAGAGGTTAGTCCCTGGCTTCGACTCCAGAGGAATACCACCTTACCACAAGCACCTCAAGAGGAGGCTTCTCTCAGCTCTAGGTATGTGAGAGGGACCCTGAGTTTGCGGCCTCAAGTGGAATGGACACCGCGATGCGCTGACGCGAAATAAGGCTGGATATCCATGCAGTGACTTGAATGCAGGCTCGTCTTGCATCTCCCAAGATGAAAGGATGTCTGAATCCCCTGTGGAGACCACAGAGAAAGACCTAGTTCCCCACCTCATCGCGACCGGAGGCCTCACATCCTTTGAAAACTCCAGAGGTACGCGGAGATCAGTGCCTCCAAAGGAGACGATGCCTGACTCCTCATGAAACTTGATAGGAGTCCCAGGATTCCTGTGGCACGTGGAATGGGACTCTTGGTCTCCCGCCTCAGCTGGAGAGGCGTCCCAATTGCCTTGCCAAGCCTCGAGGAGAATCCCGAGTTGTGTCTCGCAACTAGGCAAGAGTCCTGACGTGGCTGAACAAACACGTGTGTGGAAGGGCCATCCCCGTCGTAACTCGAGAATATACCCCAGGTTCCCGCCGCAACTCGAGAAAAACCATGAGACTTCCCCCTCGCCGCGAGATGAGGCCCGATTCCCCTGCACTGCGTGCAGAGCAATTCTGTGTTGCACATCACACATGAAAGGAGCCTTGATTTCCTTGATGGCACTCCAGAGAAACCCCAAGAACACTGTTTCAAGGCTAGAGGGATCCTGAGGTCACTGTAGCAACACGAAAGAGCTCCGTGGGCCAAAAATCAACTCGAGATGAGAGGTTAGTCCCTGGCTTCGACTCCAGAGGAATACCACCTTACCACAAGCACCTCAAGAGGAGGCTTCTCTCAGCTCTAGGTATGTGAGAGGGACCCTGAGTTTGCGGCCTCAAGTGGAATGGACACCGCGATGCCCTGACTCGAAATAAGGCCGGATATCCCTGCAGTGACTGGAATGCAGGCTCGTCTTGCATCTCCCAAGACGAAAGGGTGTCTGAATCCCCTGTGGAGACCACAGAGAAAGACCTAGTTCCCCACCTCATCGCGACAGGCGGCCTCAAATCCTTTGAAAACTCCAGAGGTATGCGGAGATCAGTGCCTCCAAAGGAGACGATGCCTGACTCCTCGTGAAACTTGATAGGAGACCCAGGATTCCTGTGGCACGTGGAAAGGGACCCTTGGTCTCCCGTCTCAGCTGGAGAGGCATCCCAATTGCCCTGCAAAGCCTCGAGGAGAATACCGAGTTGTCCCTCGCAACTAGGCAGGAGTCCTGACATGGCTGAACACACACGTGTGTGGAAGGGCCATCCCCGTCGTAACTCGAGAATATACCCCAGGTTCCCGCCGCAACTCGAGAAAAACCATGAGACTTCCCGGTCGCCGCGAGATGAGGCCCGATTCCCCTGCACTGCGTGCAGAGCAATTCCGTGTTGCACATCACACATGAAAGGAGCCTTGATTTCCTTGATGGCACTCCAGAGAAACCCCAAGAACACTGTTTCAAGGCTAGAGGGATCCTGAGGTCACTGTAGCAACACGAAAGAGCTCCGTGGACCAAGAATCAACTCGAGATGAGAGGTTAGTCCCTGGCTTCGACTCCTGAGGAATACCACCTTACCACAAGCACCTCAAGAGGAGGCTTCTCTCAGCTCTAGGTATGTGAGAGGGATCCTGAGTTTGCGGCCTCAAGTGGAATGGACCCCGCGATGCCCTGACGTGAAATAAGGCTGGATATCCCTGCAGTGACTTCAATGCAGGCTCGTCTTGCATCTCCCAGGACGAAAGGATGTCTGAATCCCCTGTGGAAAGCACAGAGAAAGACTTAGTTCCCCACCTCATCGCGACCGGAGGCCTCACATCCTTTGAAAACTCCAGAGGTACGCGGAGATCAGTGCCTCCAAAGGAGACGATGCCTGACTCCTCATGAAACCTGATAGGAGTCCCAGGATTCCTGTGGCACGTGGAAAGGGACTCTTGGTCTCCCGCCTCAGCTGGAGAGGCGTCCCAATTGCCTTGCCAAGCCTCGAGGAGAATCCCGAGTTGTGTCTCGCAACTAGGCAAGAGTCCTGACGTGGCTGAACAAACACGTGTGTGGAAGGGCCATCCCCGTCGTAACTCGAGAATATACCCCAGGTTCCCGCCGCAACTCGAGAAAAACCATGAGACTTCCCCCTCGCCGCGAGATGAGGCCCGATTCCCCTGCACTGCGTGCAGAGCAATTCTGTGTTGCACATCACACATGAAAGGAGCCTTGATTTCCTTGATGGCACTCCAGAGAAACCCCAAGAACACTGTTTCAAGGCTAGAGGGATCCTGAGGTCACTGTAGCAACACGAAAGAGCTCCGTGGGCCAAAAATCAACTCGAGATGAGAGGTTAGTCCCTGGCTTCGACTCCAGAGGAATACCACCTTACCACAAGCACCTCAAGAGGAGGCTTCTCTCAGCTCTAGGTATGTGAGAGGGACCCTGAGTTTGCGGCCTCAAGTGGAATGGACACCGCGATGCCCTGACTCGAAATAAGGCCGGATATCCCTGCAGTGACTGGAATGCAGGCTCGTCTTGCATCTCCCAAGACGAAAGGGTGTCTGAATCCCCTGTGGAGACCACAGAGAAAGACCTAGTTCCCCACCTCATCGCGACAGGCGGCCTCAAATCCTTTGAAAACTCCAGAGGTATGCGGAGATCAGTGCCTCCAAAGGAGACGATGCCTGACTCCTCGTGAAACTTGATAGGAGACCCAGGATTCCTGTGGCACGTGGAAAGGGACCCTTGGTCTCCCGTCTCAGCTGGAGAGGCATCCCAATTGCCCTGCAAAGCCTCGAGGAGAATCCCGAGTTGTCCCTCGCAACTAGGCAGGAGTCCTGACATGGCTGAACACACACGTGTGTGGAAGGGCCATCCCCGTCGTAACTCGAGAATATACCCCAGGTTCCCGCCGCAACTCGAGAAAAACCATGAGACTTCCCGGTCGCCGCGAGATGAGGCCCGATTCCCCTGCACTGCGTGCAGAGCAATTCCGTGTTGCACATCACACATGAAAGGAGCCTTGATTTCCTTGATGGCACTCCAGAGAAACCCCAAGAACACTGTTTCAAGGCTAGAGGGATCCTGAGGTCACTGTAGCAACACGAAAGAGCTCCGTGGACCAAGAATCAACTCGAGATGAGAGGTTAGTCCCTGGCTTCGACTCCTGAGGAATACCACCTTACCACAAGCACCTCAAGAGGAGGCTTCTCTCAGCTCTAGGTATGTGAGAGGGATCCTGAGTTTGCGGCCTCAAGTGGAATGGACCCCGCGATGCCCTGACGTGAAATAAGGCTGGATATCCCTGCAGTGACTTCAATGCAGGCTCGTCTTGCATCTCCCAGGACGAAAGGATGTCTGAATCCCCTGTGGAAAGCACAGAGAAAGACTTAGTTCCCCACCTCATCGCGACCGGAGGCCTCACATCCTTTGAAAACTCCAGAGGTACGCGGAGATCAGTGCCTCCAAAGGAGACGATGCCTGACTCCTCATGAAACCTGATAGGAGTCCCAGGATTCCTGTGGCACGTGGAAAGGGACTCTTGGTCTCCCGCCTCAGCTGGAGAGGCGTCCCAATTGCCTTGCCAAGCCTCGAGGAGAATCCCGAGTTGTGTCTCGCAACTAGGCAAGAGTCCTGACGTGGCTGAACAAACACGTGTGTGGAAGGGCCATCCCCGTCGTAACTCGAGAATATACCCCAGGTTCCCGCCGCAACTCGAGAAAAACCATGAGACTTCCCCCTCGCCGCGAGATGAGGCCCGATTCCCCTGCACTGCGTGCAGAGCAATTCTGTGTTGCACATCACACATGAAAGGAGCCTTGATTTCCTTGATGGCACTCCAGAGAAACCCCAAGAACACTGTTTCAAGGCTAGAGGGATCCTGAGGTCACTGTAGCAACACGAAAGAGCTCCGTGGGCCAAATTTCAACTCGAGATGAGAGGTTAGTCCCTGGCTTCGACTCCAGAGGAATACCACCTTACCACAAGCACCTCAAGAGGAGGCTTCTCTCAGCTCTAGGTACGTGAGAGGGACCCTGAGTTTGCGGCCTCAAGTGGAATGGACACCGCGATGCCCTGACTCGAAATAAGGCCGGATATCCCTGCAGTGACTGGAATGCAGGCTCGTCTTGCATCTCCCAAGACGAAAGGGTGTCTGAATCCCCTGTAGAGACCACAGAGAAAGACCTAGTTCCCCACCTCATCGCGACAGGCGGCCTCAAATCCTTTGAAAACTCCAGAGGTACGCGGAGATCAGTGCCTCCAAAGGAGACGATGCCTGACTCCTCGTGAAACTTGATAGGAGACCCAGGATTCCTGTGGCACGTGGAAAGGGACCCTTGGTCTCCCGTCTCAGCTGGAGAGGCATCCCAATTGCCCTGCAAAGCCTCGAGGAGAATCCCGAGTTGTCCCTCGCAACTAGGCAGGAGTCCTGACATGGCTGAACACACACGTGTGTGGAAGGGCCATCCCCGTCGTAACTCGAGAATATACCCCAGGTTCCCGCCGCAACTCGAGAAAAACCATGAGACTTCCCGGTCGCCTCGAGATGAGGCCCGATTCCCCTGCACTGCGTGCAGAGCAATTCCGTGTTGCACATCACACATGAAAGGAGCCTTGATTTCCTTGATGGCACTCCAGAGAAACCCCAAGAACACTGTTTCAAGGCTAGAGGGATCCTGAGGTCACTGTAGCAACACGAAAGAGCTCCGTGGACCAAGAATCAACTCGAGATGAGAGGTTAGTCCCTGGCTTCGACTCCTGAGGAATACCACCTTACCACAAGCACCTCAAGAGGAGGCTTCTCTCAGCTCTAGGTATGTGAGAGGGATCCTGAGTTTGCGGCCTCAAGTGGAATGGACACCGCGATGCCCTGACGCGAAATAAGGCTGGATATCCCTGCAGTGACTTCAATGCAGGCTCGTCTTGCATCTCCCAGGACGAGAGGATGTCTGAATCCCCTGTGGAAAGCACAGAGAAAGACTTAGTTCCCCACCTCATCGCGACCGGAGGCCTAACATCCTTTGAAAACTCCAGAGGTACGCGGAGATCAGTGCCTCCAAAGGAGACGATGCCTGACTCCTCGTGAAACTTGATAGGAGTCCCAGGATTCCTGTGGCACTTGGAAAGGGACACTTGGTCTCCCGCCTGAGCTGGAGAGGTGTCCCAATTGCCCTGCCAAGCCTCGAGGAGAATCCAGAGTTGTCCCTCGCAACTAGGCAGGAGTCCTGACGTCGCTGAAGAAACACGTGGGTGGAAGGGCCATCCCCGTCGTAACTCGAGAATATACCCCAGGTTCCCGCCGCAACTCGAGAAAAACCATGAGACTTCCCCCTCGCCGCGAGATGAGGCCCGATTCCCCTGCACTGCGTGCAGAGCAATTCCGTGTTGCACATCACACATGAAAGGAGCCTTGATTTCCTTGATGGCACTCCAGAGAAACCCCAAGAACACTGTTTCAAGGATAGAGGGTTCCTGAGGTCACTGTAGCAACACGAAAGAGCTCCGTGGGCCAAAAATCAACTCGAGATGAGAGGTTAGTCCCTGGCTTCGACTCCAGAGGAATACCACCTTACCACAAGCACCTCAAGAGGAGGCTTCTCTCAGCTCTAGGTATGTGAGAGGGACCCTGAGTTTGCGGCCTCAAGTGGAATGGACACCGCGATGCCCTGACGCGAAATAAGGCTGGATATCCCTGCAGTGACTTGAATGCAGGCTCGTCTTGCATCTCCCAAGATGAAAGGATGTCTGAATCCCCTGTGGAGACCACAGAGAAAGACCTAGTTCCCCACCTCATCGCGACCGGAGGCCTCACATCCTTTGAAAACTCCAGAGGTACGCGGAGATCAGTGCCTCCAAAGGAGACGATGCCTGACTCCTCGTGCAACTTGATAGGAGTCCCAGGATTCCTGTGGCACGTGGAAATGGACCCTTGGTCTCCCGCCTCAGCTGGAGAGGCGTCCCAATTGCCTTGCCAAGCCT
This sequence comes from Cervus elaphus, assembly GCF_910594005.1. Lineage (NCBI taxonomy): Eukaryota > Metazoa > Chordata > Mammalia > Artiodactyla > Cervidae > Cervus > Cervus elaphus. The sequence goes on along the minus strand of NW_025316722.1, from coordinate 314,109 downwards.
CGAGGAGAATCCCGAGTTGTGTCTCGCAACTAGGCAGGAGTCCTGACGTGGCTGAACAAACACGTGTGTGGAAGGGCCATCCACGTCGTAACTCAAGAACATACCCCAGGTTCCCGCCGCAACTCGAGAAAAACCATGAGACTTCCCCCTCGCCGCGAAATGAGGCCCGATTCCCCTGCACTGCGTGCAGAGCAATTCTGTGTTGCAGATCACACATGAAAGGAGCCTTGATTTCCTTGATGTCACTCCAGAGAAACCCCAAGAACACTGTTTCAAGGCTAGAGGGATCCTGAGGTCACTGTAGCAACACGAAAGAGCGCCGTGGACCAAGAATCAACACGAGATGAGAGGTTAGTCCCTGGCTTCGACTCCTGAGGAATACCACCTTACCACAAGCACCTCAAGAGGAGGCTTCTCTCAGCTCTAGGTATGTGAGAGGGATCCTGAGTTTGCGGCCTCAAGTGGAATGGACACCGCGATGCCCTGACTCGAAATAAGGCCGGATATCCCTGCAGTGACTTGAATGCAGGCTCGTCTTGCATCTCCCAAGAAGAAAGGATGTCTGAATCCCCTGTGGAGACCACAGAGAAAGACCTAGTTCCCCACCTCATCGCGACCGGAGGCCTCACATCCTTTGAAAACTCCAGAGGTACGCGGAGATCAGTGCCTCCAAAGGAGACGATGCCTGACTCCTCGTGAAACTTGATAGGAGTCCCAGGATTCTTGTGGCACGTGGAAAGAAACCCTTGGTCTCCCGCCTCAGCTGGAGAGGCGTTCCAATTGCCCTGCCAAGCCTCGAGGAGAATCCCGAGTTGTCCCTCGCAACTAGGCAGGAGTCCTGACGTGGCTGAACAGACACGTGGGTGGAAGGGCCATCACCGTCGTAACTCGAGAATATACCCCAGGTTCCCGCCGCAACTCGAGAAAAACCATGAGACTTCCCCCTCGCCGCGAGATGAGGCCCGATTCCCCTGCACTGCGTGCAGAGCAATTCCGTGTTGCACATCACACATGAAAGGAGGCTTGATTTCCTTGATGGCACTCCAGAGAAACCCCAAGAACACTGTTTCAAGGCTAGAGGGATCCTGAGGTCACTGTAGCAACACGAAAGAGCTCCGTGAGCCAAAAATCAACTCGAGATGAGAGGTTAGTCCCTGGCTTCGACTCCAGAGGAATACCACCTTACCACAAGCACCTCAAGAGGAGGCTTCTCTCAGCTCTAGGTATGTGAGAGGGACCCTGAGTTTGCGGCCTCAAGTGGAATGGACACCACAATGCCCTGACGCGAAATAAGGCCGGATATCCCTGCAGTGACTTGAATGCAGGCTCGTCTTGCATCTCCCAAGATGAAAGGATGTCTGAATCCCCTGTGGAGACCACAGAGAAAGACCTAGTTCCCCACCTCATTGCGACCGGAGGCCTCACATCCTTTGAAAACTCCAGAGGTACGCGGAGATCAGTGCCTCCAAAGGAGACGATGCCTGACTCCTCGTGAAACTTGATAGGAGTCCCAGGATTCCTGTGGCACGTGGAAAGGGACCCTTGGTCTCCCGCCTCAGCTGGAGAGGCGTCCCAATTGCCTTGCCAAGCCTCGAGGAGAATCCCGAGTTGTGTCTCGCAACTAGGCAAGAGTCCTGACGTGGCTGAACAAACACGTGTGTGGTAGGGCCATCCCCGTCGTAACTCGAGAATATACCCCAGGTTCCCGCCGCAACTCGAGAACAACCATGAGACTTCCCCCTCGCCGCGAGATGAGGCCCGATTCCCCTGCACTGCGTGCAGAGCAATTCTGTGTTGCACATCACACATGAAAGGAGCCTTGATTTCCTTCATGGCACTCCAGAGAAACCCCAAGAACACTGTTTCAAGCATAGAGGGATCCTGAGGTCACTGTAGCAACACGAAAGAGCTCCGTGGACCAAAAATCAACTCGAGATGAGAGGTTAGTCCCTAGCTTCGACTCCAGAGGAATACCACCTTACCACAAGCACCTCAAGAGGAGGCTTCTCTCAGCTCTAGGTATGTGAGAGGGACCCTGAGTTTGTGGCCTCAAGTGGAATGGACACCGCGATGCCCTGACTCGAAATAAGGCCGGATATCCCTGCAGTGACTTGAATGCAGGCTCGTCTTGCATCTCCCAAGACGAAAGGGTGTCTGAATCCCCTGTGGAGACCACAGAGAAAGACCTAGTTCCCCACCTCATCGCGACAGGAGGCCTCAAATCCTTTGAAAACTCCAGAGGTATGCGGAGATCAGTGCCTCCAAAGGAGACGATGCCTGACTCCTCGTGAAACTTGATAGGAGACCCAGGATTCCTGTGGCACGTGGAAAGGGACCCTTGGTCTCCCGTCTCAGCTGGAGAGGCGTCCCAATTGCCCTGCAAAGCCTCGAGGAGAATCCCGAGTTGTCCCTCGCAACTAGGCAGGAGTCCTGACATGGCTGAACACACACGTGTGTGGAAGGGCCATCCCCGTCGTAACTCGAGAATATACCCCAGGTTCCCGCCGCAACTCGAGAAAAACCATGAGACTTCCCCCTTGCCGCGAGATGAGGCCCGATTCCCCTGCACTGCGTGCAGAGCAATTCCGTGTTGCACATCACACATGAAAGGAGCCTTGATTTCCTTGATGGCACTCCAGAGAAACCCCAAGAACACTGTTTCAAGGCTAGAGGGATCCTGAGGTCACTGTAGCAACACGAAAGAGCTCCGTGGACCAAGAATCAACACGAGATGAGAGGTTAGTCCCTGGCTTCGACTCCTGAGGAATACCACCTTACCACAAGCACCTCAAGAGGAGGCTTCTCTCAGCTCTAGGTATGTGAGAGGGATCCTGAGTTTGCGGCCTCAAGTGGAATGGACACCGCGATGCCCTGACTCGAAATAAGGCCGGATATCCCTGCAGTGACTTGAATGCAGGCTCGTCTTGCATCTCCCAAGAAGAAAGGATGTCTGAATCCCCTGTGGAGACCACAGAGAAACACCTAGTTCCCCACCTCATCGCGACCGGAGGCCTCACATCCTTTGAAAACTCCAGAGGTACGCGGAGATCAGTGCCTCCAAAGGAGACGATGCCTGACTCCTCGTGAAACTTGATAGGAGTCCCAGGATTCTTGTGGCACGTGGAAAGGGACCCTTGGTCTCCCGCCTCAGCTGGAGAGGCGTTCCAATTGCCCTGCAAAGCCTCGAGGAGAATCCCGAGTTGTCCCTCGCAACTAGGCAGGAGTCCTGACGTGGCTGAACAAACACGTGGGTGGAAGGGCCATCCCCGTCGTAACTCGAGAATATACCCCAGGTTCCCGCCGCAACTCGAGAAAAACCATGAGACTTCCCCCTCGATGCGAGATGAGGCCCGATTCCCCTGTACTGCGTGCAGAGCAATTCCGTCTTGAACATCACACATGAAAGGAGCCTTGATTTCCTTGATGGCACTCCAGAGAAACCCCAAGAACACTGTTTCAAGGATAGAGGGATCCTGAGGTCACTGTAGCAACATGAAAGAACTCTGTGGACCAAAAATCAACTCGAAAAGAGAGGTTAGTCCCTGGATTCGTCTCCAGAGGAATACCACCTTACCACAAGCACCTCAAGAGGAGGCTTCTCTCAGCTCTAGGTATGTGAGAGGGACCCTGAGTTTGCGGCCTCAAGTGGAATGGACACCGCGATGCCCTGACGCGAAATAAGGCCGGATATCCCTGCAGTGACTTCAATGCAGGCTCGTCTTGCATCTCCCAGGACGAAAGGATGTCTGAATTCCCTGTGGAAAGCACAGAGAAAGACTTAGTTCCCCACCTCATCACGACCGATAGCCTCACATCCTTTGAAAACTCCAGAGGTACGCGGAGATCAGTGCCTCCAAAGGAGACGATGCCTGACTCCTCGTGAAACTTGATAGGAGTCCCAGGATTCCTGTGGCACTTGGAAAGGGACACTTGGTCTCCCGCCTCAGCTGGAGAGGCGTCCCAATTGCCCTGCCAAGCCTCGAGGAGAATCCAGAGTTGTCCCTCGCAACTAGGCAGGAGTCCTGACGTCGCTGAAGAAACACGTGGGTGGAAGGGCCATCCCCGTCGTAACTCGAGAATATACCCCAGGTTCCCGCCGCAACTCGAGAAAAACCAAGAGACTTCCCCCTCGCCGCGAGATGAGGCCCGATTCCCCTGCACTGCGTGCAGAGCAATTCCGTGTTGCACATCACACATGAAAGGAGCCTTGATTTCCTTGATGGCACTCCAGAGAAACCCCAAGAACACTGTTTCAAGGATAGAGGGATCCTGAGGTCACTGTAGCAACACGAAAGAGCTCCGTGGACCAAAAATCAACTCGAGATGAGAGGTTAGTCCCTGGCTTCGACTCCAGAGGAATACCACCTTACCACAAGCACCTCAAGAGGAGGCTTCTCTCAGCTCTAGGTATGTGAGAGGGACCCTGAGTTTGCGGCCTCAAGTGGAATGGACACCGCGATGCCCTGACGCGAAATAAGGCTGGATATCCCTGCAGTGACTTGAATGCAGGCTCGTCTTGCATCTCCCAAGATGAAAGGATGTCTGAATCCCCTGTGGAGACCACAGAGAAAGACCTAGTTCCCCACCTCATCGCGACCGGAGGCCTCACATCCTTTGAAAACTCCAGAGGTACGCGGAGATCAGTGCCTCCAAAGGAGACGATGCCTGACTCCTCGTGAAACTTGATAGGAGTCCCAGGATTCCTGTGGCACGTGGAAAGGGACCCTTGGTCTCCCGCCTCAGCTGGAGAGGCGTCCCAATTGCCTTGCCAAGCCTCGAGGAGAATCCCGAGTTGTGTCTCGCAACTAGGCAGGAGTCCTGACGTGGCTGAACAAACACGTGTGTGGAAGGGCCATCCCCGTCGTAACTCGAGAATATACCCCAGGTTCCCGCCGCAACTCGAGAAAAACCATGAGACTTCCCCCTCGCCGCGAGATGAGGCTCGATTCCCCTGCACTGGGTGCAGAGCAATTCCGTGTTGCACATCACACATGAAAGGAGCCTTGATTTCCTTGATGGCACTCCAGAGAAACCCCAAGAACACTGTTTCAAGGCTAGAGGTATCCTGAGGTCACTGTAGCAACACGAAAGAGCTCCGTGGACCAAGAATCAACACGAGATGAGAGGTTAGTCCCTGGCTTCGACTCCTGAGGAATACCACCTTACCACAAGCACCTCAAGAGGAGGCTTCTCTCAGCTCTAGGTATGTGAGAGGGATCCTGAGTTTGTGGCCTCAAGTGGAATGGACTTCATGATGCCCTGACTCGAAATAAGGCCAGATATCCCTGCAGTGACTTGAATGCAGGCTCGTCTTGCATCTCCCAAGAAGAAAGGATGTCTGAATCCCCTGTGGAGACCACAGAGAAACACCTAGTTCCCCACCTCATCGCGACCGCAGGCCTCACATCCTTTGAAAACTCCAGAGGTACGCGGAGATCAGTGCCTCCAAAGGAGACGATGCCTGACTCCTCGTGAAACTTGATAGGAGACCCAGGATTCCTGTGGCACTTGGAAAGGGACCCTTGGTCTCCCGTCTCAGCTGGAGAGGCGTCCCAATTGCCCTGCAAAGCCTCGAGGAGAATTCCGAGTTGTCCCTCGCAACTAGGCAGGAGTCCTGACATGGCTGAACACACACGTGTGTGGAAGGGCCATCCCCGTCGTAACTCGAGAATATACCCCAGGTTCCCGCCGCAACTCGAGAAAAACCATGAGACTTCCCCCTCGCCGCGAGATGAGGCTCGATTCCCCTGCACTGGGTGCAGAGCAATTCCGTCTTGCACATCACACATGAAAGGAGCCTTGATTTTCTTGATGGCACTCCAGAGAAACCCCAAGAACACTGTTTCAAGGCTAGAGGGATCCTGAGGTCACTGTAGCAACACGAAAGAACTCTGTGGACCAAAAATCAACTCGAAAAGAGAGGTTAGTCCCTGGATTCGTCTCCAGAGGAATACCACCTTACCACAAGCACCTCAAGAGGAGGCTTCTCTCAGCTCTAGGTATGTGAGAGGGACCCTGAGTTTGCGGCCTCAAGTGGAATGGACACCGCGTTGCCCTGACTCGAAATAAGGCCGGATATCCCTGCAGTGACTTCAATGCAGGCTCGTCTTGCATCTCCCAAGACGAAAGGATGTCTGAATCCCCTGTGGAAAGCACAGAGAAAGACTTAGTTCCCCACCTCATCGCGACCGATAGCCTCACATCCTTTGAAAACTCCAGAGGTACGCGGAGATCAGTGCCTCCAAAGGAGACGATGCCTCACTCCTCGTATAACTTGATAGGAGTCCCAGGATTCCTGTGGCACGTGGAAAGGGACCCTTGGTCTCCCGCCTCAGCTGGAGAGGCGTCCCAATTGCCCTGCCAAACCTCGAGGAGAATCCAGAGTTGTCCCTCGCAACTAGGCAGGAGACCTGACGTCGCTGAAGAAACACGTGGGTGGAAGGGCCATCCCCGTCGTAACTCGAGAATATACCCCAGGTTCCCGCCGCAACTCGAGAAAAACCATGAGACTTCCCCCTCGCCGCGAGATGAGGCCCGATTCCCCTGCACTGCGTGCAGAGCAATTCCGTGTTGCACACCACACATGAAAGGAGCCTTGATTTCCTTGATGGCACTCCGGAGAAACCCCAAGAACACTGTTTCAAGGCTAGAGGGATCCTGAGGTCACTGTAGCAACACGAAAGAGCTCCGTGGGCCAAAAATCAACTCGAGATGAGAGGTTAGTCCCTGGCTTCGACTCCTGAGGAATACCACCTTACCACAAGCACCTCAAGAGGAGGCTTCTCTCAGCTCTAGGTATGTGAGAGGGACCCTGAGTTTGCGGCCTCAAGTGGAATGGACACCACGAAGCCCTGACTCGAAATAAGGCCGGATATCCCTGCAGTGACTGGAATGCAGGCTCGTCTTGCATCTCCCAAGATGAAAGGGTGTCTGAATCCCCTGTGGAGACCACAGAGAAAGACCTCGTTCCCCACCTCATCGCGACAGGAGGCCTCAAATCCTTTGAAAACTCCAGAGGTATGCGGAGATCAGTGCCTCCAAAGGAGACGATGCCTGACTCCTCGTGAAACTTGATAGGAGACCCAGGATTCCTGTGGCACGTGGAAAGGGACCCTTGGTCTCCCGTCTCAGCTGGAGAGGCGACCCAATTACCCTGCAAAGCCTCGAGGAGAATCCCGAGTTGTCCCTCGCAACTAGGCAGGAGTCCTGACATGGCTGAACACACACGTGTGTGGAAGGGCCATCCCCGTCGTAACTCGAGAATATACCCCAGGTTCCCGCTGCAACTCGAGAAAAACCATGAGACTTCCCCCTCGCCACGAGATGAGGCACGATTCCCCTGCACTGCGTGCAGAGCAATTCCGTGTTGCACATCACACATGAAAGGAGCCTTGATTTCCTTGATGGCACTCCAGAGAAACCCCAAGAACACTGTTTCAAGGCTAGAGGGATCCTGAGGTCACTGTAGCAACACGAAAGAGCTCCGTGGACCAAGAATCAACACGAGATGAGAGGTTAGTCCCTGGCTTCGACTCCTGAGGAATACCACCTTACCACAAGCACCTCAAGAGGAGGCTTCTCTCAGCTCTAGGTATGTGAGAGGGATCCTGAGTTTGTGGCCTCAAGTGGAATGGACTTCATGATGCCCTGACTCGAAATAAGGCCAGATATCCCTGCAGTGACTTGAATGCAGGCTCGTCTTGCATCTCCCAAGAAGAAAGGATGTCTGAATCCCCTGTGGAGACCACAGAGAAACACCTAGTTCCCCACCTCATCGCGACCGCAGGCCTCACATCCTTTGAAAACTCCAGAGGTATGCGGAGATCAGTGCCTCCAAAGGAGACGATGCCTGACTCCTCGTGAAACTTGATAGGAGACCCAGGATTCCTGTGGCACTTGGAAAGGGACCCTTGGTCTCCCGTCTCAGCTGGAGAGGCGTCCCAATTGCCCTGCAAAGCCTCGAGGAGAATCCCGAGTTGTCCCTCGCAACTAGGCAGGAGTCCTGACATGGCTGAACACACACGTGTGTGGAAGGGCCATCCCCGTCGTAACTCGAGAATATACCCCAGGTTCCCGCCGCAACTCGAGAAAAACCATGAGACTTCCCCCTCGCCGCGAGATGAGGCTCGATTCCCCTGCACTGCGTGCAGAGCAATTCCGTGTTGCACATCACACATGAAAGGAGCCTTGATTTTCTTGATGGCACTCCAGAGAAACCCCAAGAACACTGTTTCAAGGCTAGAGGGATCCTGAGGTCACTGTAGCAACACGAAAGAACTCTGTGGACCAAAAATCAACTCGAAAAGAGAGGTTAGTCCCTGGATTCGTCTCCAGAGGAATACCACCTTACCACAAGCACCTCAAGAGGAGGCTTCTCTCAGCTCTAGGTATGTGAGAGGGACCCTGAGTTTGCGGCCTCAAGTGGAATGGACACCGCGATGCCCTGACTCGAAATAAGGCCGGATATCCCTGCAGTGACTTCAATGCAGGCTCGTCTTGCATCTCCCAGGACGAAAGGATGTCTGAATTCCCTGTGGAATGCACAGAGAAAGACTTAGTTCCCCACCTCATCGCGACCGATAGCCTCACATCCTTTGAAAACTCCAGAGGTACGCGGAGATCAGTGCCTCCAAAGGAGACGATGCCTGACTCCTCGTATAACTTGATAGGAGTCCCAGGATTCCTGTGGCACGTGGAAAGGGACCCTTGGTCTCCCGCCTCAGCTGGAGAGGCGTCCCAATTGCCCTGCCAAACCTCGAGGAGAATCCAGAGTTGTCCCTCGCAACTAGGCAGGAGACCTGACGTCGCTGAAGAAACACGTGGGTGGAAGGGCCATCCCCGTCGTAACTCGAGAATATACCCCAGGTTCCCGCCGCAACTCGAGAAAAACCATGAGACTTCCCCCTCGCCGCGAGATGAGGCCCGATTCCCCTGCACTGCGTGCAGAGCAATTCCGTGTTGCACATCACACATGAAAGGAGCCTTGATTTCCTTGATGGCACTCCGGAGAAACCCCAAGAACACTGTTTCAAGGCTAGAGGGATCCTGAGGTCACTGTAGCAACACGAAAGAGCTCCGTGGGCCAAAAATCAACTCGAGATGAGAGGTTAGTCCCTGGCTTCGACTCCAGAGGAATACCACCTTACCACAAGCACCTCAAGAGGAGGCTTCTCTCAGCTCTAGGTATGTGAGAGGGACCCTGAGTTTGCGGCCTCAAGTGGAATGGACACCGCGATGCCCTGACGCGAAATAAGGCTGGATATCCCTGCAGTGACTTGAATGCAGGCTCGTCTTGCATCTCCCAAGATGAAAGGATGTCTGAATCCCCTGTGGAGACCACAGAGAAAGACCTAGTTCCCCACCTCATCGCGACCGGAGGCCTCACATCCTTTGAAAACTCCAGAGGTACGCGGAGATCAGTGCCTCCAAAGGAGACGATGCCTGACTCCTCGTGAAACTTGATAGGAGTCCCAGGATTCCTGTGGCACGTGGAAAGGGACCCTTGGTCCCCCGCCTCAGCTGGAGAGGCGTCCCAATTGCCCTGCCAAGCCTCGAGGAGAATCCCGAGTTGTGTCTCGCAACTAGGCAGGAGTCCTGACGTCGCTGAAGAAACACGTGGGTGGAAGAGCCATCCTCGTCATAACTCGAGAATATACCCCAGGTTCCCGCCGCAACTCGAGAAAAACCATGAGACTTCCCCCTCGCCGCGAGATGAGGCCCGATTCCCCTGCACTGCGTGCAGAGCAATTCCGTGTTGCACATTACACATGAAAGGAGCCTTGATTTCCTTGATGGCACTCCAGAGAAACCCCAAGAACACTGTTTCAAGGCTAGAGGGATCCTGAGGTCACTGTAGCAACACGAAAGAGCTCCGTGCACCAAGAATCAACACGAGATGAGAGGTTAGTCCCTGGCTTCGACTCCTGAGGAATACCACCTTACCACAAGCACCTCAAGAGGAGGCTTCTCTCAGCTCTAGGTATGTGAGAGGGATCCTGAGTTTGCGGCCTCAAGTGGAATGGACACCGCGATGCCCTGACTCGAAATAAGGCCGGATATCCCTGCAGTGACTTGAATGCAGGCTCGTCTTGCATCTCCCAAGAAGAAAGGATGTCTGAATCCCCTGTGGAGACCACAGAGAAACACCTAGTTCCCCACCTCATCGCGACCGGAGGCCTCACATCCTTTGAAAACTCCAGAGGTACGCGGAGATCAGTGCCTCCAAAGGAGACGATGCCTGACTCCTCGTGAAACTTGATAGGAGTCCCAGGATTCTTGTGGCACGTGGAAAGGGACCCTTGGTCTCCCGCCTCAGCTGGAGAGGCGTTCCAATTGCCCTGCCAAGCCTCGAGGAGAATCCCGAGTTGTCCCTCGCAACTAGGCAGGAGTCCTGATGTGGCTGAACAAACACGTGGGTGGAAGGGCCATCCCCGTCGTAACTCGAGAATATACCCCAGGTTCCCGCCGCAACTCGAGAAAAACCATGAGACTTCCCCCTCGATGCGAGATGAGGCCCGATTCCCCTGTACTGCGTGCAGAGCAATTCCGTCTTGCACATCACACATGAAAGGAGCCTTGATTTCCTTGATGGCACTCCAGAGAAACCCCAAGAACACTGTTTCAAGGATAGAGGGATCCTGAGGTCACTGTAGCAACATGAAAGAACTCTGTGGACCAAAAATCAACTCGAAAAGAGAGGTTAGTCCCTGGATTCGTCTCCAGAGGAATACCACCTTACCACAAGCACCTCAAGAGGAGGCTTCTCTCAGCTCTAGGTATGTGAGAGGGACCCTGAGTTTGCGGCCTCAAGTGGAATGGACACCGCGATGCCCTGACGCGAAATAAGGCTGGATATCCCTGCAGTGACTTGAATGCAGGCTCGTCTTGCAACTCCCAAGATGAAAGGATGTCTGAATCCCCTGTGGAGGCCACAGAGAAAGACCTAGTTCCCCACCTCATCGCGACCGGAGGCCTCACATCCTTTGAAAACTCCAGAGGTACGCGGAGATCAGTGCCTCCAAAGGAGACGATGCCTGACTCCTCGTGAAACTTGATAGGAGTCCCAGGATTCCTGTGGCTCGTGGAAAGGGACTCTTGGTCTCCCGCCTCAGCTGGAGAGGTGTCCCAATTGCCTTGCCAAGCCTCGAGGAGAATCCCGAGTTGTGTCTCGCAACTAGGCAAGAGTCCTGACGTCGCTGAACAAACACGTGTGTGGAAGGGCCATCCCCGTCGTAACTCGAGAATATACCCCAGGTTCCCGCCGCAACTCGAGAAAAACCATGAGACTTCCCCCTCGCCGCGAGATGAGGCCCGATTCCCCTGCACTGCGTGCAGAGCAATTCTGTGTTGCACATCACACATGAAAGGAGCCTTGATTTCCTTGATGGCACTCCAGAGAAACCCCAAGAACACTGTTTCAAGGCTAGAGGGATCCTGAGGTCACTGTAGCAACACGAAAGAGCTCCGTGGACCAAAAATCAACTCGAGATGAGAGGTTAGTCCCTGGCTTCGACTCCAGAGGAATACCACCTTACCACAAGCACCTCAAGAGGAGGCTTCTCTCAGCTCTAGGTATGTGAGAGGGACCCTGAGTTTGCGGCCTCAAGTGGAATGGACACCACGATGCCCTGACTCGAAATAAGGCCAGATATCCCTGCAGTGACTGGAATGCAGGCTCGTCTTGCATCTCCCAAGACGAAAGGGTGTCTGAATCCCCTGTGGAGACCACAGAGAAAGACCTAGTTCCCCACCTCATCGCGACAGGAGGCCTCAAATCCTTTGAAAACTCCAGAGGTATGCGGAGATCAGTGCCTCCAAAGGAGACGATGCCTGACTCCTCGTGAAACTTGATAGGAGACCCAGGATTCCTGTGGCACGTGGAAAGGGAACCTTGGTCTCCCGTCTCAGCTGGAGAGGCGTCCTAATTGCCCTGCAAAGCCTCGAGGAGAATCCCGAGTTGTCCCTCGCAACTAGGCAGGAGTCCTGACGTCGCTGAAGAAACACGTGGGTGGAAGGGCCATCCCCGTCGTAACTCGAGAATATACCCCAGGTTCCCGCCGCAACTCGAGAAAAACCATGAGACTTCCCCCTCGCCGCGAGATGAGGCCCGATTCCCCTGTACTGCGTGCAGAGCAATTCCGTGTTGCACATCACACATGAAAGAAGCCTTGATTTCCTTGATGGCACTCCAGAGAAACCCCAAGAACACTGTTTCAAGGCTAGAGGGATCCTGAGGTCACTGTAGCAACACGAAAGAGCTGCGTGGACCAAGAATCAACACGAGATGAGAAGTTAGTCCCTGGCTTCGACTCCTGAGGAATACCACCTTACCACAACCACCTCAAGAGGAGGCTTCTCTCAGCTCTAGGTATGTGAGAGGGATCCTGAGTTTGCGGCCTCAAGTGGAATGGACACCGCGATGCCCTGACTCGAAATAAGGCCGGATATCCCTGCAGTGACTTGAATGCAGGCTCGTCTTGCATCTCCCAAGAAGAAAGGATGTCTGAATCCCCTGTGGAGACCACAGAGAAACACCTAGTTCCCCACCTCATCGCGACCGGAGGCCTCACATCCTTTGAAAACTCCAGAGGTACGCGGAGATCAGTGCCTCCAAAGGAGACGATGCATGACTCCTCGTGAAACTTGATAGGAGTCCCAGGATTCTTGTGGCACGTGGAAAGGGACCCTTGGTCTCCCGCCTCAGCTGGAGAGGCGTTCCAATTGCCCTGCAAAGCCTCGAGGAGAATCCCGAGTTGTCCCTCGCAACTAGGCAGGAGTCCTGATGTGGCTGAACAAACACGTGGGTGGAAGGGCCATCCCCGTCGTAACTCGAGAATATACCCCAGGTTCCCGCCGCAACTCGAGAAAAACCATGAGACTTCCCCCTCGATGCGAAATGAGGCCCGATTCCCCTGCACTGCGTGCAGAGCAATTCCGTCTTGCACATCACACATGAAAGGAGCCTTGATTTCCTTGATGGCACTCCAGAGAAACCCCAAGAACACTGTTTCAAGGCTAGAGGGATCCTGAGGTCACTGTAGCAACACGGAAGAACTCTGTGGACCAAAAATCAACTCGAAAAGAGAGGTTAGTCCCTGGATTCGTCTCCAGAGGAATACCACCTTACCACAAGCACCTCAAGAGGAGGCTTCTCTCAGCTCTAGGTATGTGAGAGGGACCCTGAATTTGCGGCCTCAAGTGGAATGGACACCGCGATGCCCTGACTCGAAATAAGGCCGGATATCCCTGCAGTGACTTCAATGCAGGCTCGTCTTGCATCTCCCAGGACGAAAGGATGTCTGAATCCCCTGTGGAAAGCACAGAGAAAGACTTAGTTCCCCACCTCATCGCGACCGATAGCCTCACATCCTTTGAAAACTCCAGAGGTACGCGGAGATCAGTGCCTCCAAATGAGACGATGCCTGACTCCTCGTGAAACTTGATAGGAGTCCCAGGATTCCTGTGGCACGTGGAAAGGGACCCTTGGTCTCCCGCCTCAGCTGGAGAGGCGTCCCCATTGCCCTCCCAAGCCTCGAGGAGAATCCAGAGTTGTCCCTCGCAACTAGGCAGGAGTCCTGACGTCGCTGAAGAAACACGTGGGTGGAAGGGCCATCCCCGTCGTAACTCGAGAATATACCCCAGGTTCCCGCCGCAACTCGAGAAAAACCATGAGACTTCCCCCTCGCCGCGAGATGAGGCCCGATTCCCCTGCACTGCGTGCAGAGCAATTCCGTGTTGCACATCACACATGAAAGGAGCCTTGATTTCCTTGATGGCACTCCAGAGAAACCCCAAGAACACTGTTTCAAGGCTAGAGGGATCCTGAGGTCACTGTAGCAACACGAAAGAGCTCCGTGGGCCAAAAATCAACTCGAGATGAGAGGTTAGTCCCTGGCTTCGACTCCAGAGGAATACCACCTTACCACAAGCACCTCAAGAGGAGGCTTCTCTCAGCTCTAGGTATGTGAGAGGGACCCTGAGTTTGCGGCCTCAAGTGGAATGGACACCGCGATGCCCCGACGCGAAATAAGGCTGGATATCCCTGCAGTGACTTGAATGCAGGCTCGTCTTGCATCTCCCAAGATGAAAGGATGTCTGAATCCCCTGTGG